>NC_092872.1:651425496-651728162 GCF_028372415.1 Notamacropus eugenii
AGACTTTTCTCAGTAGTTGAGTAGTTGGAGAGATTCTATACATATAGACTGAGGGCACAGGGTGAGTTGAATAGGAAGGGATGATATGTAAAAAAATAAAATTTAGGGGTGAGAGAAGACTATATTTGGAGGAGAAAGGGAGAAATGGAATGGGGCAAATTGTCTCTCATAAAAGAGACAAGAAAAAGTTTTTTCAATGGAGGGGAAAAGAAGGGAGGTTAGAGGGAGAAAGTGAAGCACACTCTCATCACATTTGGCTCAAGGAGGGAATAACATGCACACTCAACTTGGTATGAAAGTCTATCTTACAATACAGAAAAGTAAGGGGAAAAGGGACAAGTGGGATGTGGGGGGATGATAGAAGGGAGGGCAAATGGGAGGAGGGAGCAATTAGAGGAAAACACTTTTGGGGAGGGACAAAGTCAAAAGAGAGAATAGAATAAATGGTGGTAGGATAGGATGGAAGGAAATATGGTTAGTCTTTCACAACATGACTATTATGGAAGTCTTTTGCATAACTACACATTGCCTATATTGAATGGCTTACCTTCTCAGTGGGGATGGGTGGGGAGAAAAGAAGGGAGAGAAGTTGGAACTCAAAGTTTTAGGAATGAACGTTGAGAACTGTTTTTGCACGTAACTAGGAAATAAGAAATACAGGTAATGGGATATAGAAATCTATCTTGCCCTACAAGAAAAGAGAGAAGATGGGGATAAGGGAAGGGAGGGGTGTGATAGAAGGGAGGGCAGATTGGGGGAAGGGGAAATCAGAATGCTTTGTGTCTTGGGGTAGGGGGAGGGGAGAGATGGAGAGAAAATTTGGAACTCAAAATCTTGTGGAAATGAATGCTGAAAACTAAAAATAAATTAATAAATAAAATTTAAAAAAAAGAAGTTACTGAGAGGCAGACTTAGACTTAATGGCAGGAAACCATTTCCTAATAATTAGAGCTGGTCACAAGAGGAATGCCTTGCCTAAGGAGGTAATATAACATGTCCTCTCTCACTTGAGGTCCTTAAGGCTGGATGATCACTTGTTGGCAACACTGTATTGGGGTTCTCAGCAGGTATGGGTTGGGTTAGGTTGCCAATGAGTTCCCTTTCAACTCAGATACTATGAGAATTAGTTAATTTTTACAATATAAGTGCATTACATTATTAGCTTTTATCAGCAGAGAAATGTACAATAATTTCAAGTATACTAGTTATGGTTCAAATACAAAGGAACTACTGATTTAACAGATGGAATATTAGAATCCCTCAAAAAAAATAGCTAGCTTTTACCCAATACCTTAATGTTTGTAAAGTGTATTACAAGTAATGTTTCATTTTGTCCTCACAACAACCTAAGAGGTAGATGCTATTATTGTCCCTATTTTATGCATAAGAAGACCAAGGCAGACAGATTAAATGACTTGCTCAGGGTCACATAGCCACTAAGCATCTGAGGTAGAATTTGAACTTGGGTCTTCCTGACTCCAGTCCCACACTCTATCCACATCACCACCTAGCTTCTGCAAGAGAACTTCATAAAGCTGAAAAGTCATTTGAGGCACAACGAATAGATTCTATATAAGAGTCCCTTAGCACACACACTCAACTGGCAGAAAAGGGGTCTGAAATCATAGTTTTAGGGAGATTTCCAGCAGGAGAAGATGTAAATGATACTTGATAATACGAAAAGCCTGAAGTTTATTTACACTCATGCAGTCAGTTCATAAAAATTCTACTGTCGCTTAACCTAAAATCATGGAATTGTTCTTTACCCTAAGGTTATAGGTTTTGTGACTTCTATGTCCATTCAAACCAGCCATTGATGTCTTCTTTTGTTTTTTTGAGACTAGGTCTCCGTATTTTGCCTTTGTTGGAAGTGCAGCAGCCACTCACAAGCCCTCAAAGCAACAGTAATTGGGAGGGGAGCTTTGACCTGTTCTATTTATAGCTTAGATTAGCTTGCCCCTCCTTAGACAGCCTGGTTCCCACTCCACATTCTTAGGAACTTGCTTTAACAGCACAGTCTCTATCAGGTTAGTCCATTGCAACCGAGAACTCCTGAGCTCAAGCAATCCACAGCCTGGATCTTGCTGGTAGCAGAGATTATAGGCATGGTGTGTACCATATTTGGATCCTCAATACCTATTTTAACCTGATGTTTGCATTGGATGGGGAAGTGAGAGGAATTAGGAAGTACTACACAGGGTGATTTACTTTACACCTCACTATTATTCAGGATAGCTTTGTATGAGTGAGTGGATGAGAGTACCATACCTGAACAAGCAGTGTCATTGGGCCACTCTTATCAATTTCAAGTATCTCTCCATTCTTGGTCCCTACTAGGATATGTCCATGTCCCAAAGTGATGGCACGAATTGAAGGATTGTCTTCCAAGAGCAAACCTGGATGGAGAGAGGAAATAGTATTTGACAGTATTAAAGATGGGAGGAACAGAAATATTATTGAGTATGAAAGCAGTTTTTGATCATTTTCTAGGTGTGTGGCCATTACATCTTTGCTGGTTCTACCAAAGGGCATGAGATCTGAATGAGTAGAGAGTGATGAGAGTGGATTTGGGAAGGGTTTTTGAGGTCCATCAATAGCAACCAATTCATAGGAATGGAACCATTACTACTGTGTATTTACAAGTGGCACCTTTAGAGCTAGTTGATAATGCGGATCTTTTAATAGCGTAAGTCTTCAAGCATCTCTCAAACATATCATCCCAGAGTTCCACAATTCCATCTTTTCCACCTGTTACAAAACCCTGTAAAAGCACAAATGCAGAGCGTGTATAGACATCAGTCTTTCAGTATGAGAAATTTAATTTACCTTTAAAATAACACACCCATTTGGGAGAGGTCTTTTTTTTTTTTTTTTTTTTTTTTTACAATTTGCCATGTTTTTTCAAGCACGCATCAATATATTTGGTCCCACAGTCACCAGAAATTCTAGTTATGATATTCCATAGAGTTTTAAAAAATGCTTTTATATTTATATTCAATCCAAGGAGAAAGCGGACGCATTTCTCATATAAGCAACACATTTTGTCATATAAAATTATTTTGGCCTCAGTTTCTCATTTATAATTGCAGGGTATTGGACTAAATGAGTTCTTCTAGATCCAAAGCTAGGGTCTTATGGTCCTGGTTTCTCATTAGCATATAATTAAATGTCACCAATTTCCACATTAATTAAAATCAGGATTCATCTTTTGAAAAACTGGCAGGCAAACTGCTTAACAGATTGGCTATTTTTTAAAAAATTGTTATCTTTATTTCTTGATCAAGGCACATGATCTATTGGTATCATCACTGAACTTTACTTTTGGCAACTTACCAGAGCACACCAACTGTCCTTATTCATAAGTCATTTCCTTTTTTTTTTTTAAAGCAAAATACCAGGCAACAACCAATTTTACTCTCTCTGAGATACTCATTTTAGTGCATTTCAATGATGATAAATAGAGAAGAGAGAAGAGATATTGTAGATAGAGAGCTATGCTTCATACCAGTAAGATCTGGCTTCAAGTTAGGCTTTCTGACATGTACTGCCTGTGTGACCCTAGGCAAGTCACTTAACCTAGGTGCTCTAGGCAACTTTCTAAGAGAATGTGCCTATCTGCAGTGCTAAGAGGTTCCTCATCTGGAATTTGTAGCAATGAAATAACACTCCTAGTGTCATCCCTTACCAAAAAGTAATTCCTAGAAATTTACGAATGGAAATACTACCATCTTTATTTTTTGATATGGAGTTACTTCCTCAAAGTCAAAGGATGCTGCAAAATTCCTATTATTTCTATGACTTTGCAATTAAATTTGCCAAGTGATAAAAAAGTAAATTAATATTCCCAGAAGAAACCACAGCATAGTGGACAGAGAGCTGCCTTTAGAGCCAGGGAGAAAGACCTCAGTTCAAGTCATACCTCTGACACATATTGGTTATCTAATATTGGGTAAGGGTCTTAACCTCAGCACAGTGCTTGGCACATAGGAAGCTATGAACAAATGCGTGTTGACAAATGCTTAGAATGACACTAAGTCTAGGCAGCTCTCTAAGACTATAATCAGTGTCAACCTGCCTGGGTAGAGGAGAAATATTTTGATGTAAGAGGCCCACATCCCTATCTTTAACTCTAATGTTGGTGGGAAATTTTTATTTTCTAGTCTTTTTTTAAAAATTCCTATTTTTGACAAAAATTAATTTTTTAATAAGAATAATATGGTCATAAAACAGTTATTACAGATTAACATATGGGAAGAAATTTTTTTAAACTGGGATCAACCACGAGTTGGACTGTGCACACGTAAATGTCAACCCTGAAAATCAGGTTTGACCTGATTAGGACTGTTTAGAGACTCAGACTGCCTGGGGCTCTGAAAGCCCTGAGTTGGCTGGACATCCCAGCCAATCAGGATTACAGAAACGATTTTTGCTTGCAAAATAGGTGAGATAGATTGCTTACATGGAGCACTTCAGAGCAATCTTTCTGAAATCTGTTCAGAAGATGGGGCAACTTGATAATTTCAAGCAAAATGCAAATAAGCTTTACCACAGGATTTCTATCTGGAAAGGACCTTAGAGGTCATCTAGGCCAACTTTTTCTATTTCAAAAATGAGGGAGCTAAAGTCTGGCAAGTTTAAATACTTGTTCAAGGTCACAGAGGTGGCACAGCCAGGATTTGAATGCTAGTCCCCTGACTCCAGATTTAGTACTTTTTCCATTGCATAATGCTGCTTGGAGTAGGAATATAGGAGGAAGGCAGGTAAACTTCAATCCAGAACTTTTATTAAGGGTTTAAACTTGACAGTCACCCAAAGAAAATGGGTTGGTCTAGTCCATGGGGTCCATTTTTACAGTATAATGGGAACAACGAGTAAAACAACAGATAATTCTGGTTCTTTCCCTATTCTGTTAAAATAGTCTTCTGAACTGGCATATAAAGATTTTCCCATGAATTCTTAGATAAAAGGACTCAGAGAGTTTTTTGGCAATGTTTTCTCATACTGCACACAAATTTTTAAAGACAGGTGTTATGCAGATGGAGAAAGGCAAATAAAGTGAGAGATGTGAAGAAACAGAGCAAAATTTTTTAAATCCCAAACTACATTTTTTCCCACTTACTCCTACCTACTATTTCCCAACCTGAATGATCAACTTGTACTTTTTCCAGATGCCTAGGTTTTGGGGGTTAGCCTTTTTTTTTTTTTTTTTTTTTTTTTAGTATTTCTTCCTAATTCCATTGTGTAATGGGAAAAAAAATTAATTGGCAAAAGATTTTTAAATAATATACTATACCTTATCTAATGCATGCATAGCAAAAACAGGCCCATCATGAGCTTTCACAGTCTTAAGTAAAAGAATATCTTTCCAAATAAAAATGTCTCCAGTTGCAGCTCCAGAGAAAACCAGGTCTTCCATTCGTCCATAAGAAACAGACATCATTGTTTCCAATTTCCCAACACTGCCAAAAATTCCTCGTTTAGATGTAAAGCCCCCACCTGGAATTGGAGGGGAAAAGGTTTCATTATATTTCTGATGAATATCTTTGATATTATCTTCAAAGAGCATGTAGGATAAATATTAAGTGGAAAATAAATAAATGCTAGGTGAATCAATTTCTTTTGAAACAGCTTTGAAAAATGATAATTCAGTAAGCAGAAAGAAATGCCAATGGAGGAAGTATTCCAGGTACGTATGTTAAAAAGTCAGGTTTCAGTCAAGGTTAAAGGTTATAGTATTTAAGAAACCACTGTAAGCAAGGATGCTTTATGTAAGTTTCTCCATATATTCTTTAAGAATCTCAACAAACTGAATAGGCAATAAAAACAGAATTCTGCACCTGTGTAAATGTATTTCCTACAGCAACTTATTGTGAGAACGATGTGTTCTTTTTTATGGGAAAGTTATTAAAATGAGCCTATCAGATTTGTTACTCTGCGTCATTCTTTTTAAAGTTATGATGATGGTAGAAAGCCTTTCTTGATTGCTCTGGTGGTTAAGTATTCTCTTACTCCCTAGTTATCTTGTATTTATCTCCAATTTGTGCACAATTTGTATTCCTCTGTGCAACGTAAGCTTCTGGAGAGCAGGGACTGCTTCATTTTTGGTGTGGTGTGTCCAAAAGCTTAGCTTATCACAGCGCCATGCACACAGTAAGAAATACATATATTTTATATCTTATATATGGATACACACACATATGTATATATACATGTATGTGTGTGTGTATATATGTATGTGTATACAACCTATATACATAAGTAGGTATATGCATATATGTTTCTATGTATGTATTATGTGTGTGTATGTTTATTAAATTGATCCTACTAATGAGTAAAAAAGGCAGACTATTGCTATTTTGATAGGGTATCAATTATTTCATCATTAACATCATTCAATTCATTTCAACAAGCAGTTATTAAACACCTGCTGTGTACCTGGTCCTGGGCTAAGAAGTGGAAATACAAAGGTAAAACATGAAATTGTCTCTGCTCTCCTGAAGTGAACATTGTGCTGGGAAGAAGCCACATGTACATAGAGAATTAAATACAAAATAGGTACAAAATAAATCTCTACATATGGGAGAGGAGCACTATAAATGGGGAAAGCAGGGGTGAAGCACGTGAGTGGAGCCTGGAATGGAGCGAGGGATTCCAAGAGGTGATACGGGGGCCAGGAACTTTCCAAGAATGGGAAACATGGAGCCCGGACGTGGAATGTTGCGATGAAGGCACCTGAAGTAGGACAGTCTGGATTGAATGTACTCATTGAGAGGCAGTCATGTGAGACCAGCCTTGGAACACTCAGTTGCTTCTTCCCTCTAATTGAACGGCTGGAGGGTAGAACAATAAATTCTTCCCCAAACTTCCCTTACTAGAGGGCTCAGAATTTTCCAGTTAACTTCATTTCCTGCCTGTGGCCCTGCTTGGTTTTCAGACTCCCGAGCATTATACCCTTCTGGAGTGTCCCCGTCCCAATGCTTTTCAGTTTCTTTTTATGTATTGTTTTCCCCCAATAAATCATAAGCATCTTATGGACAGATGTCTGTCTTTATTGTCTTATTGTCTTTCTTTATACTTACCTTATTTATATAAAAAGCATTCTTGAATATTCCATATCTGCAGCAATTAGTAAAGTGTGTGGTATATAATAGATCCTTAATAAATATTTATTGATTATTAACTACTGACCAGATTGGAAAGATGAGTTGGAGGCCAACTGGTAAGAGCTTCAAAGGTCAAATAGGTGAGACTGTATTTTATTCTAGAGACAAAAGGGAGCCCCTGATGCTTACTGAGCAAGGGGGACGAACATGGTCTGTCCTGTGCTTCACAAGAGTCATTTTGGCAGCTCTGTGGAGGATTCCCTCCAGATAGAAGGAGCTAGAGTCAGAGAGAGTAATATGGAGACCTATTGGGAAAGTCTGTGTGAGAGGGGGTGAGGCCTGGATTTAGGAGACTGCCATACGGGTGGAGAGAAAGAGAACAGATACATAAAGATGTTATGGAGGAGAAGCAGTCTCACTGACAGGGTCCTCAAGAAACATTCACTCAATAACCTCTAATTATAAGAGACTGTGGATTTAATTAGTGCTCTGAAAAAGAACCTTAGGAGCACTAAAAAGTTCATGTATCTCCCTAAAGTAAGCTTTCTACTTCCTTAAGTCTAGTATGTAAAGGAGGGTTGAATTAGGAGTCTCTAATGAACTTGGTGACAACCTGACAATACCATGGGGCACAGACCTTTGTTCAAAGGCATCTGGGCACAAATATGTCCCTAGACGGTGTAGGCACGCTCACTGGTGATGTGACGATTAGGACACAGAGAATTTCTAGTGATTGGCTCCCTGAGACACAGAGGAAGAGACTGTTACCAGAGAAACCATTCCCTTTCTGGATCTGTAAGTGAGGTAATAGACCTGGGCACTTTCTCCCGCTTTCCCCTTCCCTCTCCCTTTCTCTCTTTCCTTTTCTCTCTTCCAGTCCCTCCCTCTCTCTTCTGTCTTTTTTCCCCTCTCCCTTCTTTCTCCTCCCTCTGTAAGGAGAAGCCAGAATGTTTTATATGTTTGGTAAGTGTAAAGAGAGACAATCCCTGCCCATTAGGAGCTTGTAGACTAACGGGGGAAGATAATGCGCAAAAGGAAACTGAAAAGAGTGGGGTTGGGGATACTCCAGAGGGGCAGAATGATCATGCAGCCTGAAAACCAAGCAGAGCAACTGATGGGAAATGAAGTTAGCTGGGAAATTCTGAGCCTCCGGTAAGGGAGTTTTGGGGAGGAATTTATAAGAATGAGTATTCTTGAAATCAGAAAGTTTAAATCCTATCTCAGACATATTATCTGTGTCAGATATTCAATCATGCAACCCTGGGTAAAGTAACCCTCTCTGGCCTCAGTTTCCTCTTTTGAAGATAAATAATAGCTTATTTCACAGGGTTCTGGAGAGGATCAAAGGAGATAATGAATGCCAAGGACTTTGTACAATTAAGTGTTACAAAAAAGTCAGCTATTATTATCATCTGTAGAAAAGTAACATCCACACGGCTTTCTAGATATTGAAAAATCAATCATGTCATCTCATAGTTTCACATTAAGTTTCAGAGTGATATTAGGAAGAAAAAATGTCCACATACATGTTCAACTGCGATTAGAGAAAGACTTGCTTTCTTCCTCCTAACTACTAACACAATAATAATAATAAATTCAGACAATGATGAATTCAAAAGAAGTACCTGCTTGTTGCCAGAATTTGATGTGCTTTATCCCAACGGTAACCAGTTTATCCACATGATGCGGGTTGCACTTCACTACAAAGATCTTATCTTTATGTCCTCTGTAAAAGAGAAACAGGAAAAATGCTAGGTTTATCAGAGAGAAAAAAAAGATGTTTAAGTTAAATAATAAACAGAATATTTTAAAAAATATTTCTCATTTTGGGCCATTTGTTTAGCCTAACTTTTATTATGAACATTTATGATGCACATATGGGGCTTTGGGAGGAAATTAGGAATTCACACATAGGTCCGTACAAAGTTTTAAATGGATCAGTCAATGCTTCTACTTCATTGTATATTGGAGTCATTACACCTCACCTCAGTGTTGATCAATATTTTCCTATAGACATATAGATGGATAAATAATACACATCAATCATCAGTTTCTTCTTTTTTCTTTTGCAGATTACCAAAGAACATGCTACCTCATGGCCAACCAAGGCTCCACATTGCTAGGATGGTCCTTGAACAACAGACATACCATCTGTTCTAGAACAGAAGGTAATATGTGTGGCAATGCAGAGACACATGGTGGGAACAAGTAGTCTGTAGCATACAATTACCAATATGCTGTGCGCAAAAAAAAATGAGGCCAAAGGTATCGTTCAGGCATATACAATCAGACTGAGGAGGTAGGCAGGAAAGAGTTATTAATTATAGGCAGAAAGCCTGAGTGCTGCACTGATTGCTACTCATGGAGAGCCACCAGTATAATTGATAGATCATCTAGGGAAGCCTTAGGGGAGGACAGAGACAAGAATTGAACTGGATGGAAAAAAGTGAGGATAGATTGCAATCTGTGCATTCAGTAGAAATATCCAAATCAATTAGATTTTAGATCTCTCACAGGAGTCTTTTTCTTGCGTAATGTCTCATTTGATTTCTGCAGCCTGTTCTTAATTTGAGGTGTCACTGATGTATGAATTTCTGACTGTAGAAATAAAACTAAGTGATGGCCCAAACCCCTATGTAGGATTGGACCAATTTATTAATTATTGTACACTGAAACCACCAATGTAACCCCCATTTCAGGAGACTTCCTAACTGGAAGAAAAGCACATTAAGGGTATTATAGTATTTTCTTTCTTCTTGGATACTGAGTTAATGTTTTAAAATCTCTCTTATCTATAGGTACACATACCACCTCCCCCTCGCCCACATGCACGTATATGTAAAACTGTAACCTCTTAGCTTGCTTGTTTAAAGTTCAACAAATCCCCACTCCCCCCATTGTATTTTAACTTGTAAAAAGCCTTCAGCCATCACCTCCATTTTAAGGTAAGACTAGTTTTTCAAGGTCACCCCTTGGCTAATCATGAGAGATTGCATAGTACAGGTCTCTTACACAGATAACAACTACCTGTGTCTGAGGATGTTGAAGACATTCATTATTATGTGTCAAGGCTTAACAACCCAAAAGACAAATCAGGAGTTCAGAAACACTCCTCATGAACTTAATCATCTGCACTCTGACCAATTAGTGTCCCTAAAACCTTAAAAGTTTAGGGTTACAGTTAGTAAAATCAAAGTATCAAATCAAAAGTGAGATTTACTGTAAAACATCAGAAATAAAGCTTCCCCTCTACACACATGTATACAAAAGAACCCATCCTCAATTTGTACTGAAGATTCACTGTTGTCTCCCCAGACGTGAGAGCCCACTGTTAGCGTGGAGACATGAAGACATCACAGATCTCAGAGGAATTTTAGGGGCAGGAGTGCTCTAGCACCCTTCTCTATAATCTTGTGACTTGGTCAGAATCTGTTACTCAGCCAACATATCAATACACCTCTAAAAAAGGGAGAGCAGAGCCCACTGCCCAACTTACATCCCAAAGTACCCACTATGCTCCTTTATTCCTACTCTCCCTCATCCCTGTCCCCCAAATGTTTCAGTCCAGAACTACTAGCCCCTTCCACTGTGTTTTCCATTGCTCCCCAGTTAACAAACTTTCATCTTAAATTTTTTCCTTTCTCACTCCTTCCATCTTGCACTCACTGAGATTTCCCTTCCTCCTGGTAATATAGCTAGGTGGCATAGTGGAGAGAGTGCCAGGGCTGGAGTAAGGAAGACCTGAATTCACATATGAATTACAGTGGGATCCTCACTAAGTCACTTAACCTCAGTTTCCCCATCTGTTATATGGAGATAATAAGAGCACCTGGCTTACAGAGTTGTGAGTATGAATGAGATATTTGTGCTTAGCTTAGTGCTAAATGTTTAGCACAGTGCCTGGCACACAATAATAGGCATTATATAAATGCTTATTTCCTCCCCCTCCATGACACAGACTCTCTGTCTGCCCTTTCCTGTAATGGTTGTACTTTTACTTCCCTCCACAATGATCACAGTGAGGAATCAGAATATTCCTTGCTCTCCCTGGCCACTTCGAGACTCTCCCTCTACTATCACTATCTAGTAACCTCTCTTCCTTTGAGTTTCATCCCATCTGAATTTATCACTCAGTCAAGATTCTGATACCTGTTATCTATAGAACCCTGGGACACTCCTTCCTTCCTCAGCACTTGGCTCACAGTTTTTTTCTTCTCCCCGTTTGCCCTCAGGATAGTATAACATACATATCAATACTCCCAAACATCCTAACTTTCTAACTCCTCAATTTACTCATTTCACACGACCTGCCCCACTCACCTCAGCAATACAAAGAGACGGCTATACCTTTAATCATGCCATCATTCACAACTGTTCTATACTCATGAACTCTGAAATTCCTTTATCTGATCATAATCTTTTATAAATTCATCTTTCTTTTTGTCTTGTGACTTGTATCATTGTTCTTTATTCTCACTGTAACCTCTAATTCCTCTACCACTAAGTTCTTTCCCAGGCCATCACCCATGTACTAGTTCTACTCTCCTTCTTCTTGACCCCTTGATGAACTGGCTCAATTAAAAACTCCTCTACACTCAAATCCTTTGCTCCCCTATACTGTTGCCTATCAGACCATGCCAAGCCCCAACCTTGGATTCCTCCTACCATCTACCTTCTTTGCTTTTATCTCAAGAAAATCACAAAACTATCCTTATTTGGTCTACTACAAATTTGTGTTACATAATCTCAACTGGGCTTTCACTTAAACAAGGCAATTATACCACCCTCCCTCCCCCCAATTTATTCACCATCCCATTTATCACTATGACAATTTGAAACTTTATTATCCCTTCTCAAGTGTCTCATGGCATGCCCCACTTCCACTCTGCTGAAGGCCTCGACTCCTACATCACTAAAAAAACTAGCTCCCTCTTCTCCTCCCCCATATCTCCTCCTTTACCCCTGAAAAGTGTCTCTTCTCCCTGCCAAGGCAAACACCTCTATACAAACCCTTGGAACCATTCTACCTATCTTCTCTAGAAGATCGCTCCCTCTAACATTCCTACTCTCACTATCTTCAACTTTTCCCTGCCTACTTGGGTTGTTTACCTGTTGCCTATAAATATATCCATGTTCCTCCAGCCTTAAAAAACATACAAATGACAACAACACCCTCACCTTACTTCATTTAACCATCTGTGATAGTTATGGTTAGTATTTCCTGGACAGCACCAAGTTGGGGGAAAGAGGGCTCTGTTTTCCCTTTCATGGTTAAACTCCTTGAGGAAGCCATCTACAATCAGCAAATATACTTCCTCTTTAATACACTTATAAACCCTCTGCAATCTAGCCTTCAGCCTCATCATTCAGCTAAAACTGTCCTATACAAAGTTACTGATGATGTCATGATTGCCTTTTCTCAGTTCTTATCCTTCTTGATCTCTTTGCAGTCTTTGAAACCGTCATCCTGCATAATCTCTCCTTTCTAGATTCTCATGGCCCTGCTCTCCCCTGGTTCTCCTCCTAACCATTTCTTTTCAATCTCTTTTGTGGGATCTTCTTTCAGGACCACTATGAATCAGCCTCTTCTTCAATCCTCCTTTTTTCTCCCTCTATGCTATTTCGATTGATTCCTCTGGGTTCAGCTATCATATTCCTTATTCTCAGGTCTATTTAACCAGTCCTAACCCCTCTCCTGACCCTCGTCTTGAATCAACTGCCTATTGTACACTTCAAATTCAACACAGCCAAAACAGAATTCATTATCTCCAAATCCTTCCTTTTCAACATTCCCAGTTAATGTTCAGAGCACCACGATCTTCACAGTCTTAACAGGTTTGCAAACTCAGTGTCTTCTTTGATTCCTCATTTGTACACACCTACATTTTAATCTGAAGTCAAGTCTTATCATTTCTCCCTTCACAACTTCTCTTGTATATGTTCCCTTTTCTCCACTCACGCAGCCACCACCTTGGGACCTCAGTTACCAAAGTGACCTTAAAGTAAAGTCTGACTCTTCTACTCAACAAATTACAGTTGTTCTAGGATAAACTATAAAATCCTGTATTTGGTATTAAAAGTCCTTTACAATCTCCAGGGGTCGGGAACCTGTGGCCTTGAGGCCACATGTATCCCTCTAGGTCCTCAAACAGCCCTTTGACTGAACAAACTTCACAGAACAAATCCCCTTAATAAAAGAATTTTGTTCTGCAAAACTTGGACTCAGTTAAAAGTCTGCACCCAAGGACCTAGAAGGGCACATGTGGCCTTGAGGTCACAAGTTCCTCACCCCTGTGTCACATGGACTAAAGCTCAATATTGGCTAACACTGACCTAAGAAATGAAAGAAAGGGCATTTTGCATTAAAGAACATTTACATTAGCCATCAAATTAAAATAGTAAATTACATACTGCAACGTAGATCACAACTTTCTATAATTAAGTACATGGTCTTCAAGAATTGATGTTACCAAACAGGTTAATGACTCAAGCTGATATAATACTTTAACATTAGTGTACAAATCATCTTCCTCTTAATAACCTTATGAGGTTGTTATTGCCAGTTGAGAAAACTGAGGCTCAGAGAATCTGAGATTGGTTCAGGATCACATAGGTTATAAGATTAAGAGCTTAAGCCAAGACTTGAGCCCAGGTCTATTAACTCCAAGAATGGAGCTCTTTCCACTACATGGTACTACTGTCTCTCTGAAAGATATTTCTTTCTTTTATTTCTATTTATAGTTCTGAGTGAACAGCTGGTTAGCCATCCACAGCTGTGGAAGGCTTTCCAGATGGAAAATAGCACAATTGTTTCTTTTGAAATCCAGACATATGCTTTCCCTGAAATTCTCAACAAATGCAGTTGGCATATTTTCATAGACTGAACCAATTAAAATTCAGTATCTTAAAATAAGAGAAGCCAAGATGGAAAGCAATGATCCTCCTTAGAACCAGGGGTGGGGCAAGGAGTATTAGGGGACAAGGCCATCTTCTAGAGTTGTACTCTACTACTAACTTGTTCCAGCTTCCTAATACATATACTTCTTTGTCCCTTTTAACTGGACTTTGTCCTGTTTTTATTTTTAATCATCTCATTTTTTATGTTTTGACTTTGCAAGTTGCCTCAAGTCTTTTTTTAGAAGCAAGTGAGGTATAAATTATTAAGTAAACCCACAAACATCTATAGCCCAGAGCTTAATCACCAACAATTCATAACTAGTAACCTAAGTCTAGCCCATCCATATTCAACATCTCTAGCACCCTGGAACTATATATATTCATTCGTTAGCTTGAATTACAAAATCTATATTTAATTTTATGTAAAAAATTTTATGACCAAATGAGTGTCACAGTTTAAATTCCTTATTTAAAAATTATTATGGATTCAAGACAGAAAATTAATTAAAGTGTGTGGGGGGTGGGGGAAGCAAAGGGACACTGCCTCAGGTAACAAATTGTCCTATTAGACCTCTCCTTCCAATTATTTTGGCCTGTAACCAATGCTGGGTGAACAACTAAGCTAACTGTAAGTAAGGGGTGGGAAGCAATGTTTTGGGCATAGCTGATTCAGCAGGGAAAGAGCATGAGATAAGGGAGGACAGGTGGCATGTAAACAGCAGTCATTCTTGAAAAGTCTATTTATAAGATGGGTAGATTAGGGAAGCAATTTGCCTCCTTTGAAACTCAGCAGCAGATGTACGCCGATGGGGGCCTCTTATGTAGCAAGCACTAGCCTAATGACAAATGGTACTTCTGGCTTCAGTGACTTTGACACTTCTTAAAGTAATAAAGCAAGAGGAAAAGCCAAGGTGCAAAGTACAAATTGGAGAAAAAGGAGGATTTGTCTCTATTGGAAATTTTTAAATGGTGATAACAGCAAGTGTATTAAAAGTTGAATGAAACAAAAATAACTCTTATCTGGAAAAAAATCAGAATTTTTCAATTCTCAGCCACAGAGACTGTTTAAAGCTGGATCAGGCATCCAGTAAAGTGCTGCAAGCTGTTTGCATTTAATGTGTGTGTGTTGCTAACCCCATAATTCTTTTAACTTCTTAGAGACTGAAGACGAAATCTTGCAGATAAAAATCAACTATTGGCCTGTGGTGGACGGTGACCTCAGAAGAATTTTTTATCATGCTTGAGTAGCTTCTTACCTTGTTGTGGCTACCTTTTCTCCTTTTTTCCAGTCCCAATATACAATACTGTGAAAATCATCTAAACCAACAGACACCAGACATTTCCCATCAGCTATAAGAAAACAATGTAAACGTCAATGGACAAGTTTCTTTAATGAAAAACAGAGGTTTGCAATAACAAAAGAAAAGAATCTGAAACGAACCTAAGGAAAATCATCAGGCTTGAAGTAGAAAGGTGATAAATCTATTTACTATAGATTTCACTGAATAAAGCAGCTGACTAGGGTTAGCTGAACTACCCAACATCTCATAGAATCTCAGCGTTAGGGGACTTCAGAAGTTATTGAGTCCTGTGCAGACCTGATCACGAACCAACTTTTGCCTGATGAACTCAAGGAAGAGGGAGAGAGAGGGAAGTGCTTTAAAATATTTTGTTTGATCCTCAGAACAACCCTAGGAGGGAGATGCTATTATTATAACACTCATTTTACACTTAAGTAAACTGAGGCAGACTTGCCTAGGGTCAAACAGCTAGTAAATATCTGAATCTGAGTTTGAACTCAGGTCTTCTTGACTCCAAGTCCAGCATCCTCTTTTCTGCCCTATTTCACTTAGAATAAAGGCACCCACTACTTCCCATGGCAGCTCTAATTTGTTTTTTGAAATTTAAATTAAAAAAGTGTTTTCTAAGTTTAAAGTAACCTCTTTTCAACTTCCACCCATTGTTCCTCATTCTGCCTTACTGGGCCAAACAGAACGAGTCTAATTTCATGGGATAGCCCTTCAAATACTTGAAGATCATGTCTACCCTCAGCCTTTCCTTCTCTAGGCTAAACATCCCAATTACTAGTTACCTTCTATAATATGGACTTCAAGCCCTACACAATTCTGGTTGCCCTCCATTGGGTTTTCTCCAGCTTATCGAAGACCTTCCTAAAATGTGATCCTCAAAACGCTATTCAGATCTCCAAATGTTGTCCTATAAGGGTAGAGTACAATAGCATTATCACCTTCCTACTCTGAAATGCAGTGCTTCTCAATGCTGCCAACTGGAATTCTTGGAATATGAGGTCCTCCATATTTAATTAAATTGAATTGATTATCATACTTCTGTGCCAGGCTTATTATCACTTTCTTGAACTCATCTAATTTCCTGGTATATTCTGATGACAATACTACTCCTGATTCTGTTTCCGTTGACCTTTCTCCAAATACTCTGCATTATATTTCCTTTTCTTCCCAGGTTCCTACATTTTCTCAATCTTGTTAATGCATAATGCTATCCACCCTTTACCTATCCTGTAATAAATAAGAGATACTTTTCAGAGTCATATTCTAGGCACTGACCTCATTCAACTAAGCCTTGGTGATACCTATGAGGTCAAATTTGCCTCCTTGTGTTAGGATATCTAGTTCATCTAACTTGCTATCTAGGCTTCGTGAATAAACATTGTGTGTAAACATCTGTGGCCACAGCTTTTAAGGGTGTCTCCTTTCTTAATTTCTCATGACTTTCTGAACATTGGCAATGCCTGCCTTTCATCTTTAACTAAAAAAACACCTGAGTTGGTGATACTTATTTGTGGTCTCTTTTTGAAACTGCAGCCTTAATTTCATAGAGAACACCAGAGGTCCTCTAACAGCTACAGAAAGTATCTGAATTAGTGATCCTGGGGAAATTATTAGCTGTAGCATATCTCTCCAAGACATAAACACTTTAGATACTCCACAGAAACGACATCTATTTTAAGTGTTAAAAGATTATTACATAATTATATTTTAATTTATAAGACACTGGATTCTGCCTCCATTTCTTCAGAACTCATTCATCAAAGCCTTGTAATTTTTCCTCTGTTTTTACCACTTAAAAATTTGTTTATTGGTAAAGTCCTTTTATTCAGATTTAATCCTTCTTTGGCTATCATCTACTGAATAAAGGATAAATATTATACTCTAACATTCAAAGCTCTCTACGTTTGGTTCCAACTTACCCTTCTAGATTTATTTCACATTACTGCCCTTGTTTCCACTCAACATTAGAGCCAAACTAGAATACTTACTAAATTCCATTACAGTTCTGCCCTCTCCTATATTGTAACCTTTGCTCATATTGCTCCCTATGCCTAAAATGGATTTCCTATACCTCTCTCTCTTTCTATACCCCTTCATAATCTCCGTCTGTTGAAATCTTCTCTCCCTTTAAGACCCAACTTGGGTGCCACCTTCCTCATGTAGTGTTCTCTCTCTTCTCATTTTCTTCTTTTTTATTGTTGAGTCATTTTTCAGTCATATCCAACTCTTTGTGACCCCATTTGGGGTTTTCTTGGTAAGGATACTGGAGTGATTTGCCATTGCCTTCTCTAGTTCATTTTACAGAAGAGGAAATTGAGGCAAACAGGGTTAAGTGACTTGCCCAGAGTCACTCAGCTGGTAAGTGTCTGAGCGTAGATTTAACTCAGGAACATGAGTCTTCCTAACTCTAGGTCCAGCACTCTATCCGCTGCATCCCCTAACTGTCCTTCCTCTTTTTACGAATCAGCTTCTTAAGGGCAACTACCTTGTTTTATATCATCTTTGTATCCTAGAATCTCACACATAGCTGATGCCCAAGGTTTGTTGAATTTAATTTAATTTAAGTGAAATGGAAGCAGTAAGTGCATGAATATAAATCTTCCTTGGCATATAGTGAAAATGCCTTCCTCAGTTTCCCCTTTCAGTATCTATATTATGAAGAGGATAATTGCTTAAAATCCAGCCAGAGCTCTCTGGCTGCAGGGGTTGTTGTGAAGGGAGCTATGATTAATATTACCTGGAGTCAACTTAGTTGGCCCCTTTTTCCAGGACACTGAGTAGTGAGACATTTAGGTATTTGCTCCATGTGCCAAATGGCTCTTCCCCAATCCACCCTGGAATGAATCTCTCTTTTCTTAATATAGAGGCACCTGTCTGAATAGACTCTTCCACTCCTCCCCTAGTCACAGATCTTTCTGGTTAGACTGTTACTCTGACACATGACCTAAGTCTTGGGGCCTTGCTTGGGCTGTGACTGTTCCCCTTCTCTCATCTCCCCTCCCCAAAACTGCTGTGAAAAGTATGCTGGTGTTTCCTCTGTGAAGGAACGCCCACTATAGAAGAAGAAAGCAGAATCTAGGTTAAGTAAAAATTTTCCACTCTGCTTAAAATACTCTTCTCTAGTGAATGAAGCAATTAAGAAATTGCATTAACAATTTCCAGGGGTCTAACTCACTATCAGAGAGTGAATGTGAAAAGAATTTCAGCCAAAGGGACCTTGGAGAATTATCTAGTTCACTCACTTTACAGATAAGGAAATGCTACTTTCAAATATGCTAGCAGTGATTTTTAGCATAACTATCTGAAATCATGCAGAAATATGTACGTGTCATGAGTCAGCAAGGCTTAGGTTGAAATCCAACAAGGACAAGTACTAGCTTTGTGGCCTGGACAAGATACTTTCCCTGCCTGAGACTTTGTTTCCCTCTCTGTATGATGGAAATTATTATTAAAAATAATGTCATCATATATTATATCATAATTATTATAATTACATTCTGAATAATAGTAGAAAGCTATATCTGTCATTATGTGACTATCATAATTAATATTAATAATAACTATTATTCCAATAGTACCTACCCATTTTATGGGATCGTAGTTAAGATCCAATAAAATAATGTATGAAAAGCATTTTGCAAATCTTAAATGGGCACATAAAGTCTTTTATTATTGTTAATGTTATTTTCTCTAGTCAATTATTATTATTATTAGACCTTAAATTAAGCAAAATTTTCCTTAGAATGACAAGACTGACATCTATTTTTTGACTGCAAAGAGAAATGATGAATAATGCCATTCTAATCATTCCCAGTTACCCCTTTCACAACTCTGTATCTTTCCACACACTTATAATTCAAGATGTTTCCCTAAATGCATATTTCTCTCACTCCCATTTTCATTGATGTTACTGATGTGTTCTGACATACTTCTAAGTCTCTAAGCTCCTTGAAGAGGCAGCCTTATCTCACCCTTCTGCTCTAATTCCGCCTCACCTTGAGTGCAGCTTTCTGCTCACTGTTGGTTTTCAAATAACATGGTTGATCCTGACAGAACTGAAGATGAAAATGATGAGGAAGCAAGCCCTCAACTGCTACAGAAGGAAAAGGAAGTGCTTTGGGAAAAGCTCTTTCCTCTTGTGTTTATAATGCTCTGTTTTCCACTCCAAGGACTGTGTATTTATTGTCTATATTTATTGCACCTTTTTGCATTTGTTGTTTCTACTTCAAAAGAGTAAAAAGTCCGTGAGAGGGGGCAGCAAGGTGGTATAGTTAATAGAGTGTTGGACCTGAAATCAGGAGGACCTGAGTTCAAATCAGTCTTGGCATTTATTAGATGTGTGACCGTGGGCAAGCCATTTAACATAAAGGAAGGAAGGAAGGAAGGAAGGAAGGAAGGAAGGAAGGAAGGAAGGAGGGAAGGAAGGAAGGAAGGAGGGAAGGAAGGAAGGAAGGAAGGAAGGAAGGAAGGAAGAAACAACTCCATGAGAGTGATCAAATTAATATCAACTGTTGATGATACTGGGGGCAGCTGGTGGTGCAGCAGATAGAGTGAGTGGCCTCGACTTAGGAAGACTTGAGTGTGAATGCAGCCTCAGACGCTTACTAGCAGCATGACCTGGGCAAGTCATTTAACTTGTGTTTGCGCAGTTTCCTCAACTATAAAATGGAGGTACCTACCTCTCAGGGTTTTGGGAGGATCAAATGAGAAAACCTGTAAAAAGCACTTAGCACAGTGCCTGAGACATAATAGACTCCGTATAAATCCTTATTCCCTTCCCCACAACAGTGACTGACCCATAGTTGATGCCTAATAATATGTTATTGGAGGGATTTAGTCTAAGATTTGGTCTTTTTTTCTGACCAATTCTATTTTTAAATATAAATGCACACAACAAATAGATAACAAACTTGAGATTGTACAGAAATTTTGCTCAATTAATGATTATAGTGTTAATGCCAATGATAGCAACTAAGTATTTACGTAAAGCTTTAAGGCTACTACAGTGTTTTATATGCATTATTTAATTTGATTAATATGTCCTCAGGATACAAGCTTATAAAAATGAAAGATATAGCTTTTTCCTATGAACAGCCTCTGTACCCACAGCATCTGGGTCATTGGGTCCAATACCATGCACACTGTAGAAGCTCAATACATTCTTGATGATGATTTAGAAAAAAAAGTTTCACATTTCCTCAAGATGACTTATAGTAAGTGACATTTACTGCCTCATTCATTTTTCTCCCAGGAGAATTTCTGAAGGTTGGAGCCCCATCCACCACAGTAGTAAGAGACTTCAAAGTTAGCCTCGCTGTGATGCCCCTTTTCTGTCCTCTATGAGTGTGACAGGAAACTGTACTCATGGATAGGTTCTTTAACCTCTCTCTTATTCAGAGGCATTTTTTCTTCCGGCATCATGCAGACTTAGGCTGTGTTGACATGATAGATAATAAGCATTCAGTTACCTGGAAACAGGGAATGAGAAGACTTTGATTTTTTTTTTACTTGCATGTGAAACATTTCCTATCAGTTAATTGGTGTTTTTTTTTTTCACGGTCAATTATATTCTGAAGGGATAGGTAATGTCCTTTTTATACTTTCTAAGCTGGTGCATATTAATTATGCATGTTTTTTCATTGTTCATAGAAATAAACTGAAAGCTTATAATGCCAACTGTAAAGGGCAATTAAAAAAAAAGAGCCTTTTACCCAACAGACAAGTAAGTTGGTCTCCTACCCAGGGTTCATAAAATATACATAGATTCTCTGAATTAGATATTGAGAGAGTAAGTTATCTGTTTAATGGTGTGTTTGTCTAATTTAAAGCTATTCTGCTGTGCCCTTTTTTTTTGTGAGTGATATTCAAGATACTAAATTTTTATAGAGTTAAACTTTTCTAATTTAGGTTTCTGTCCTTGTAGGAATAATTGCTTTACTAACTGCTAGCACAAACACAAATATATGCTACTTTTTTCAGTTCGATATGGCAAATTCACACAGGACATTAAGTGTCCTAAGTCTAGTTCTTCTTGACCCTGTAATAATAATAGCTAGCATTTATATGTCACTTTAAAGTCTACAACGTGCTTTAAATACATGATTTTATCTGGAACTCCTAATTCTGTGATATAGCTACTTAAAAAAAAAAGACCTAGACTGGAAATCTCATTCTTTAGGGACCTCCTGGTATAGAAAATCCCTTCATCAACATATATGTGCAATCTATTGGTAATTTACAAACTAGAAAGTTGCCTGGGGCACTGAGATGTTCAGTGATTTTCCCATGATAACACAGCTAGTGTCTGTTAAAAGATGAACTTGAAACTTGATATTTTTTGCTTCTGATTTAGCTTTCTATTCATGATACCATCCTGTGAACTGTTTTGTATAATGACGATAATAATAATAGCTAGTATTTACATAGCACGTTATGGTTTGCAAAACACTTTACAAATAATACAAATATTATTTCATTTTATCTTTACAATGGGAATGGGTGCTATTATTATCTCTATTTCACAAATCAGGGAACTGAGGCCGAAAGATTTAATACCTTGCCCAGGATCATAGAGCTAGTAAGTGTCAAAGGTGGGATTGGAACCCAGATCATCTTAACCTCAAGTCTAGCACTAGTCACTTTGCCACCTAGCTGCCTAAGTGAAATATTTTGAATATATTATATATTCTTAATATGCTGTATATAATATTTTAATATTAATGATTAATATTAATTACGTTATTGATATATTTAATATATAATATAAATATTTTGAAATACAAATTGTTTTGATAAGAGATGTCTTCTTATTTATATTAGTAAAGTTCTAGAATCGATAATTTCTTATACTTGAGAATATAATTTTCTTAAATTAGATTTCCCTTTATGTACTATAGTTTAAAAAGTATATAATTTTCCTGCCTTAAAATTCTCAGATAGTTTCTATGTATTATCGTTATGTATGTCTAGTCAAGTAACATGCATACTATCACGTCAATGACTTGACAACTGAATTGAATTCATACATGAGTTTTGACCACAAGTGCCTTCAGGATGCTGATTTACATGCAATTAATTCTTAGACAGACTGAAATAAATGACTAAGTCCTGTTCACATGCTTAATCCACGCAAAATCCATGGTCCCACCACTCTGGATTGTGATTTGAGCATGTTCATATTACTTATGTTTCCCATGAGTATAATTTCTTTGTTTTTGACTTTACCTTCATTAAGTCTAGGATTCAAAGCTGCCCCAGAGCCTAAGATCACTTTCAATGGGATAGAAATGCAGTTTTAAAAAGGTAATTGAAACAGAGTGAGTGGGCTAAATTCAACCCATTAGAATTATCTGGGAAGCTAATTCGTAGATCACACTGACAGTATTTCCTGAAAATATAACTTAACATTGGTTTCTAAAATGTTTAGCAGGATATGTTTAGCACTGAACATCGTTTGGTTTCTAGAAGTTACATAACTTTCTTAGGCAGCTAGGTGGCATGATAAGAGGGGACCTGGAGTCCAGAAGATCTGAGTTCAAATCTAGCCTCAGACACTTACTAGCTGTATAACTCCAGTGCTCTGCCCAAAGGAAGATAAATTTGGATCCCTGAAACCTCACAATATATCTTGGGGTTTATGGACTAGATTTCTTTCTTAAGGACCATCCCTTAAATCCAATTCACCATTCGCTGACTTGCCAAAAACAGGTCCCAACCCAAGTCCCACCTGGTCATTATCTGGGTGGATGGCTCAGAATGAATGTAAAAAGGAACGGTTTCTTTTTCAGCCAGAAATCCTGAGGGTCTTCTTCTGCCAGATGGACTTATTTTTTTCTGACTAGGTAAAAAAGACAATTCTTTGCCTCATTTCTTACCTAGCCTTAGTCGCTGAATGGGCAACACCTCAGTCAAACTGATCCTTGGGAAAGACCTTAGCTTAAAAAAGGTCACAGTCTCCTACTGCATCAGGGGCTATCTTCAGTCGTCCTGATCTGCATCTTGCCACTGGGCTCAGAAGAAGAAGGTAAGACTGGTGACTTTGCACAGCCCTCCCTCACTTAAATCCAATTCATTTGCAATTCATGACATCACCTTCCTGATGTCATCGTCCCCTTTGAGAACACAGGACAAGCAATAACCACAACCCCACTTTGGTTTGCCTCAGTTTTCTCAATTATAAAATGGATCATAACAGCATCTACTTCACAGGGTTGTGAGGATCAATAATATTTGTAAAGCACTTAGCACAGTTCCTACCACATAATAGGTGCTTAATAAACTTTTATTACATTCCTTTTTGCTTTCATTTCTGACTTCAACAATTCCAGTTCTTTCTTCTATAGCAAAAATAAAAATAAAAAATCCTGGCTCCCTCCATTTGGATTTTTAAGCAATATTTACAGGACTGATTTTTTCAAAGTATATTAGAGATTAACTTTCTTGATACATTCTTTTTTAATTTTGAAAGAAAAATAGTGTAGGAAGAATATCATTCATTTTGTATTTGTATTTATGTGTATATATCATATAATATATAATATAGTATAATATAATAAATATCATATAATACAACATAATATTATATATGTATATACGTGTGTGTATGTATGTGTATATGGCACATAAATATGTACACACATATATACATATATTCAAGTTCCCCAAGTAGCTTAAAATTGCACTAAGGCTTTTGGGACGTTATATTTGGGAGGTAAATGTTCAGTGCCATTCCCTGTCTCTTCCCCCTTACCCCCACAAATTTCTCTCCAAAGCATCTGTGCTATGGAGTGTTCATGCTCAATGGGTATCTATATCTTTAGTTGGATATACTGCCAAATGGAGGTGGTAGGCCTCACTGACTTGGAGAGCTAGAATGTATGCCTTGGGCTGCTGCCAAACATTTACAATGAATTATCTCAACGGTAACAGCTCTTTGGATTTCACAAGGCATGGGTAAGTGCACAGCACTTACATTATCATTCACATTTTTTTGACAGTACTCAAAAGACCAGATGTTCTATGAGGTATTCATATATATATACAGCTCCCACAGAAAGTCACAAGATTAACCTATTTTCTAGTTTCCTGTAACTGATACACACAGGGAATTTATCTTTATTTGGAGACAGGTATTAACTAAAATATGAGGATTTTTAAAAATCTGGCCAGACATAATGCTCATTTTTAAATTCACATCATGCATAATTGCTGCTTACCTGAGAAATCCAGAGCACACACACCTCTCTGATGCTGTCCCTTTAACAGTGACAAACATTTTAGAGTTTGTGTGTCCCATACATGGATAGCAGCATCTCTTCCAACCTTAAATGAAGGGTGAATGTTATTATCTACTTTACAGCAAATCTTAATCATTCATTAAAGTCATTGAACTTCAATGTCCTCCAGCAGGAAACTGATGATACCAAAAGTCATGCCAACAGAGCACAACCAGGATCTACTAAACTGAAAGGTCTTGAATGATGATGAATGCAGATTAGTCATCTCAGGACCAGTCCAGACAAGTTCAGAAAGACCCATTACCAGAAGGTTGGCCATTGGGATATTAATTTTTTTACCACAGCACCTCGTGAAGAAAGTCTACTAAGGTGGAATGGGGTTTCCACCTGCATCAGCAGAGGTAGACAAAAATAAGTGAAAGTCTACCATAGAAGACTTTACTCATTTAGTCTTAAAATGAGATCAGAAATCAAGAACCACATTCTTGAAAAAGACTCATAGAGTGGGAGAGACGTAGAGATCATCTGATCCAACCTCCTCTTTCTACAAATGAGAAAAATCAAGATCTAGCTAAGCTATGTGACTTGGGATCACAAGTGGTATAACAAAAATGGAGAGCTAGAAGGTAATCTCCAGAATCATCTGGTCTGAGTCTCTCTTTTTGAAGATAAGCAAAGGGAAGTCCAAAGGTGAAGTTACTTGCCAAAGGTCACACACAGCGAGTGGCAGAGTTGTGATCTTGGTTACTATGCTAAATAATGGCAAGTCTTCTGATTCCTAGGCTAGGACTATTTCCACTTACGTCATGTTTCTCTTATCCATAGAGAAGTGTAAATAACCTGCCTTACCTCCTCTGAGATTCCCAATTGGTAAGTCTAATATTTTACTTGTGCACCCTCTCTCAGTCAGGACAGCCTACATATGAGCTGGAAAAAAGCCAAAATGGTATATCCCTTCAAAATAATAGTACTGTTGAATGGGGGACCCAAGGGAGAATATTACTTGGCTCCTCTTACTGGGAATTTCTTTTTCCTGGAAACTCAACCCCCATCATTCTACTGCTTCTTTAGGAATGTGAACTAATCTTATACTGGTTCCTGATAACAGAGAAATGAACAAACCACAGTAGATAAGTAATTATCCATTAAAGTGCAACAAAAAAGACAGAGGTCATCACTGGGTAGCTGTTACACCCAAGAATGTGCTGGTGAGCTAGCTAGACCCATTTCAACACACAGCTCATGGGGACTTTACATTTATTTCAAAGAATGTCAATAGTCAGCCTTTGGTTTATTTTCAGTTTTTAAAGAGATGGACTTATTAAATATTTATAAACTGAGCATAATCTTACTCATAAGAAAGATGAAGAAAATAAGGAATACAAATGCAAATTACTATCAGCATCTCATAAAATTAATCATACCCACTAATGAATATAATGCCTAATTTTTCATTGTAATTGCAATTACAAAGCAACCAGCCTACCAACTCCCAAAACTTCCAACAACTGTATCTCACAGCCCTTAAAATCTTTAGTGTTTTGTTATCCCATTTTGGCCTGTGAAAATCATGCAAAAAATATGCCAATTCTTTGGAGTTTGCTGCTCAAATACTGAACAATCATTGGGATATGAATTTTTCCTAAAGTCTCATTTTTAAATTTACCAAAAGCATGAAACTCATGTAGTATTAAACAACACATTACAAATGGGAAAAATACCGTCAATCATATGATTGTGTTGCCAAAATGAAAGCAAACAATGTTTGGCTGATTTTCTGACACATCTGAATTAGACTGACTAAAATGATTACTTGTTCTAGCAAGGTACAGAAAGACTCAGTTTTGAGGGATGATTTAGTTTCCATTCTAGCAATCCAAAAAAGATTCAGGTAAAATTTGATTTCACCATAAAACTCAAATGATA
This sequence comes from Notamacropus eugenii, assembly GCF_028372415.1. Classification (NCBI taxonomy): domain Eukaryota; kingdom Metazoa; phylum Chordata; class Mammalia; order Diprotodontia; family Macropodidae; genus Notamacropus; species Notamacropus eugenii. Next base: position 651,451,969 of record NC_092872.1, read on the forward strand.
GATTAATGGAACTTTATATTGTTTTCTTAGAATACCTGTAAATGTTTGTCACAAATAATTCTGGTTTACAAATAATTTTCATATATCTTCCACAGGGACTATATTATCTACATCTACATCTGTGTCTGTGTCTATGTCAGTCAGTCAAAAAGCATTTATTAAGTATCTTCTATGTGCCAGACACTGTGCTAATCATTGGAGATATCACAACAAAAAAAAAAAAAAAAAAAGAAAAAGGAAAAGACAGTTCCTGTTGTCAAGGAACTCACAATCTAATGTATTGTTTGTTTCTTTGTCTCTCTATGTCTAAGTCAATGCCAATTTTTATGTCTCTGTTTCTGTCTGTCTGTCTATGTCTATGTGTCTACGTCTACCAGTATTTGGGATTAGGATATTCAATAAGGCTCTCACTAAATAAAAGTGCTTTTCATCTATCTATAACAATGAGATGATCAAACAGATATTCATTATGACTCATTTTCAGGTTCATATCTGTTAATAGCAAATTTCATAAAATCTAATATATAAGCTCAATCCAAAATGAAAGGCATTCCTTTTTTTTTTTTTTTTTTGAGGGTAAAGGGGAAAAATAATGCTCCAGGTCTGTGCAAGAAAGATATCTACCTGTCCAGTAGCTACATAGTCTTTCACTGGATGAATAGCTAGGCTGAGGATGTCATCATCATGTCCAAGATACAATCTTTGGGAGTGTTGCTGCCTATTGTACACAACAGCGACTGCCGCAATGTGGTAGACCACCTCTCCAGTTTGGGTGTAGAACAGATTATTTCTACAGTCGTAGCCTCTATAACTGGAACAAATATTTTGAAAAGTCCACAAAACACATAATTAATTGAACAGGAAAATAAATTGAGAAGCAATTCTCAAAAAGCATAGGCATCATATAAAATTATTACTGTCACCAGTGGAGCAGCATGTGTTTCCACCATTTGCCAGGAGGATATAAAAGGGAGATAGGCTACTGTCTAGCAATGGAGGGAAGAAATAGCTGCCCTAACGTTGAACATGCTTAACAAACATTGCCATGAAGGGCACAGATACAATAGAGGCAGAGAGCAAATGGAAGTAGTGGGGGTTAGGGGGAGGTAACTGCATAAGTATATTCTTCTCCCCTAGGGGAAAAGTATAACTGAAATATGAGAAATCCAGAGATGATTACATTTAACAGGGTAAAGTGATTTCAGAATCTGAGAAATTATTTCATCATGCCTTGGGTAGGTAACCTAAAGTTGGACTGAAGAAACTGGACATACCACAGTCTGAGGAAGCAGGATTTCCAAAGATATGAATAGAAGACACGGTCAAAACTACCATCTTTAAGAGTCAGGAAGATGACTGTGCATTACTCTACCATAGGTGAGGATGTTTATTATATGACACTGGCAGTGTATACATTCATGCCTTGAGTGGGTACAAGTAAAGAAATAAAAAATGAGGGAAAGAAAACAGAAAAGAGATGAGGGAAACCACAGGGGGGGCACCATACCCATGAATGAACTGTAGCTTCAAGCTGTCCTCTGGAGCTTTTTCTCTTTTAAGGAAGGGCACAGAATGGTTTTTCTCTTTACTTTGTTGTTTCAGCTGAGGTAGATCTTCTTTGTAAACCTTAAGGAAAAAGGGGAACTTTTAATTAAAAATCCTTTGTCTGGATTTATAAAGAATGATTTCTTTTTATTGTTATCAGGAAATTTTTATTTCTTCAAAACCATGTTTACTGAAATGATTTAAGGGACAGATATCTGCCAAGATGTAATCCTTGGCACTGATTGGCTCTCAGACTACTTGATTTGAAGTTTAATTTTTTTTCTCAGATATATTTTATTATGTACTTTGCTAATGGCAACTTATACTGAAAAGTACTGAATGTAATTACTAGCAAATTCTAAAATACAGTTATGAAAATGAACGAGTAAAGGATTACAAAGACAATTGTTTTATTGTCATAATAGAAAAGAGTTTTCAAGGAAACTCTCAATGGTTTTAATTAAAATGCCTGAGATTTGAAACTCATGAATCCAAGGAATGGAGTTCTCAGAATTTCACATTGAAATTATCTTCATTTTTATTTTTCTAATATGTTCTAAAAGGTCAATATTTGAGTTTTGGTATTAGATCTACTTAGCTTAAGCCCTTTGCCCAGATTCTGTATACTGCCCAAAGGTCAATTTGATGCCATTTATTTATTACTTATTGTGTGAGTACTGAAGTGAAAGCAAGATAACATTTTATATAAACTGATGATAAAATTTTATCAAATAAATGTTTCTAATCTATATGATATTCTGAATTCATTATATTTTTTCATTAAAAGAAACAAGGAGCATAAATAGATTGCTGATATCACTCAGGATTTGATTATAATCGTAAAAAAAAATAACCAGGCTAGTCATTCTTCTGCCACATCCAGAGTCAGTAATCTGAGTCAGGAAAGTTTGGAACAAGTCACACATTTGAATTTCTTTTGTTTGAGTCAACTCATCACAATCAACCTCTACTGGATATATGTCCATATACATTTGGTGCTTCATTCTTCCACACTATTAAATCTAGGTCAGAATACTGAACTGGAATCAGGAATTTAGATGCTACCACTCATTATTTGATGGGCTCAACCTTTCTGAGTCTAAAATTTTGACTAGGGTAAAATAGGGCAGTAAGTGGTGCAGTGGATAGAGCCCTGGGTATGGAGTCAGGAAGACTCAACTTCTTGAGTTCAAACTTGGCCTCAGCCACTTACTGTGTGACCCTGGGCAAGTCACTTAACCTTGTTTGTTTCCTCATGTGCTAAAAGAGCTGGAAAAGGAAATGGCAAACCAATCTAGTATGTTTGCCAAGAAAACCCCCAAAGGACTCATGAAGAGTTGGACATGTCTGAAAAACAACAAAATAGGGATGATAATCCCTAGACACTCAGGAATTTTGAATACGTATGTGAAATAATATGAGTTGTGTTTTGGAAATGAAAGCTAGATATTGATATGGAAATATACAAATACAATGCATTTTTTTCTACACTAATTTTGTGAATCTTTTACTTGAATTCTATTATAGTTGAGGAAACTAAGACAGAGGTTAAATGGTTTGCCCAGGGTTACCATAGCTGATAAGTGTCTAAGGCAACATTTGAATGTAGATTTTCCTGATTCCAGGCCCAGCACTGTACCTACTGTGCTATGTAGCTTCCTCAAAAAGATAAAAAGAGATCCTACTTTTATCAACATTTAAATAATGTTACAGATTCCTCTGGGTTCTATGCTTTCTCTCTCTTCTTTCTTTTTCACATTAAATATTTCTTTTGTTGAAAAAAGATCTATAACCAAAACACACTTAATTTGGGCATAACTTCCTAATATATCCATTAAAATAATTTTTAACTCTAGAGATCATGTATACTTTGTCTAGGATTTTACTCTAATGAAAAGATGATAGGAATCAGGGCAGGTCAGGATTATAGGTTACATTACAAACCACAAATGAACATGCTTCAAGACAAAATTGTACAAAGGTGATGCTTGGTTGTTATTGTTATTTTTAAACCTGGGGTTTGGGTTTTTTTTTCCAAATAAATATACCAAAGTAGATGCAGGAAAACCCAGGAGTGATGGGCTAATCCTTGAAATCTCTGTCTCACTTCCACGTTGATCCTAGTAAATTGCATGATATGACAAAACTTATTTTATTAAGTGAAAATAATAGACAGTATTTCTTAACTTCTTTCCTAACAATCCTAAGTATAAGGGCCAGACACTTTCTTTTTTTGCAATTGAGTTAAAGCCAGGGTAAATCATCTAATACCACCCCGACTGACCTGGCGTTCATAGTTGATTTGAGCTTCTTGCTCTATGTCTGAGTCCAGCTCTGGCACATCTGATAAATCCGAATCTGATTCTTCACTATATGAATCATTGCCACCCTCTGCAAAAACAAATAATGCTAATTATCAAATTGCATCTCCAAACTTAAAAAAAAATTAAATGGAATTTTAAGTAGAAACACTACAATAAAATTCTCCCAGTTGAGGAAAAAAAAGCTAGTAGACCAAAAAGAAAAAACTGTCATTTAAAGTAAAATCTTTAAACCTTGGTTCTTTAACATATTGCTAAGTTTTAGTTTCATTGCTCTGTAGTACCAATTTTATTTCAGGAGCTCTGAATCACTCCCCAAAACCAGAGTAGGCAAATTCACATATGACTATGAGCTAGAGACTCCAGGGGCCACAGGCTCCTTTTGATGGCTAGAAAATGACTTGGCTCTGGAAAAATGTAAGAATTTCAAGTCCAAGTAGATGGAAACAAACATGATAAGGTAGTCCAGCTTTGTAGTTCATAAAGTAACACCCTTTCTTCTTCTGTTTAAATACCTAATCTAGTGCCAGCAATGGCTTGTGGCCTAAGCTTACCACAGAATCGCTTCCAAAAGAACATTTCATCACTTTTTTTTCCCACTTTTATAGCCCATCTGTCTTGGTGATATCACAACAAACATAAATAAAGATGCATAAATCAGATTGCAACCAGTGCTTTGCTAGTCATCAAGTCCACCAAATATTCATATTATCATCACCACAAATTACACTAGTTCTAAGGCTAACTGGACATGGAGTGTTTGGTGGTTGTTCCTGACACTGACATTCCCTTCAGAAATGACATTCTTCATGACTCCCTTGTACTTGTAGCTTGGATATGGCATTAAATAAATATTTCTAAAATAATGGAAATAACTCATTGATTTGTAATAGTGATTCTCAAAGCTAGAAGCCTGTGTTTTTGTCTGTTTCTTGTTTTCTATTCTCCAGATTGATCAAAAATACTGTAGGAGTTGAATAATTAAAATACTTATTAATAAATGTTCATTGATGACTTTTTACATATTGCGCAAATGTTATAGCTTTTAAAAAAAATAGTGACATAAAACAAATGTTTTTAAAAAGTGACAAGTTTACCTGGGGGTGCTGAATCAAGGATACCATTGGTCACACCTTCTGGAATAAACCTCCACTGAAAAACCGAATGATCAGCACCTCCTGTACTCAATACCCACTGAAAATCATGTGACCAGCGAACATTCGTTACGTGAGCCGAATGGCCAACATACTTCCTAAATTTAGCTCCTGAAACAGACATATGGAAAAACACAGTTATGTAAATCGTAAGCTCATCAATCAAATTAAATGACAGCTACTCACTTGGAGGAAAAAAATCTTTACATATATTTGAAAGTAATTCTGCCAAGAAGATAACTGATGTTCAAATTAATACCAAAGGATGAGTAGTTTAATAGATTCTATCCAGCAGGCAAAATAATGATATTGATTTTATTCAACAAAGAATATGGATTTGTGAAAGTGAAAGGATACAGAAGTGGGTGAAATCCTGTCTGATGAAGAAGCTGGATTTCAGCAAAGCATTTCACAATCGTTCATGGTATTCTTGTGGAAAAGATGGAGATGGGTGAGCTAGTCAGTTATGTGACTTTACAATAGGGGTGAATGGCCAGAACCAAAGAATAGTTCATTGAAAGCGCCATGTTACCTTGGAAAAGAGTCTGCCTCTGTGCTGCTTAACATTTTTATCAAAGACAAATAAAGGTACAAAGTAGCACTGACTGATTATGGGAGGAAATAATGACAATAATACTGATCATAGACAACTAGAGAATTCATACAATAATAACCTTAATGATGACTGCAATCATTTATGTGAGCTGCTTGTGTTGCCTCTAGGGTAATGTAGGCTTCCTAAGGATAAATAACTGTTTCTTATTTTGCTTTTGTATCCCCTGGCAAGGATTTCAGATGTGCTGACAATACCAAGCCAGAGGGAAGAGCTGACATATTGGAAGACAGCAAGGATCCGAAAAGATCTTGACACACTAGAGAACTGGGCTGATTATAATAAGATGAAATTCAATAGGGATAAATGCATTACACTTGGGTTAAAAAAAATCAACTTCACAAATACAAGATGGAGAGGCAATTGTTGAAAAAGATCTGGGGCTTTTAGTGGATAACAAGCTCAAGGTGAGTCAACAATGTGATATAGTTGTCCCCCAAACTAATGCTTCATTAAGAAAAGCAATGAGTTCAGAACCAAAGATACGCTAGTGCCATCCTACTTTGCCCTGGTCAGGCTAAATCTAGAATAATGTGTTTAACGCTTTGTGCCACAGTTCTGAAAGGACATTGATGATGGAAGAAGGTCTAAGGAAGGAAAGCTAAGTTGCTGAAGGACCTGGATATCCTGCCATAGAAGAACTAATTGAAGAAATGGATTGTAGATGTATAGCCCAGAGAAGACTAACAGTGGATAGAATAGTTATTTTCAAGTATTTGAAGGACTGCCATATGAAAGAGATATTAGACTCATTCTATTTCATCACAGGTAGCAAGTTGAAGAGGCAGTTTAGGCTTGATGTAAGGAAAAGCATCTAATAATAAGAACAGTTCCAAAATGGAAAGGGCTCTTTTGGGAAACAGTAGATTCCCCCTCACTGGAGGACTTCAAGCAAAGGCTGGAGGACCAGTTGCTGGGCATTTTTGTAGTGAGGGTTATTGTTCAGATATGTGTTGGATTCAATGGTCCCTGAGGTCCCCACCAACTCTGAGACTGTGTAATTGTGTACATCTGTTCTTGTCAGCAAGTTGGGCATTTTGGAAAGTGTTCATTCTTCCCACAGTTTCAGTGACATTTAATTATAAGACTGCCAATGTGTTGAAAGGTTCTTAGTGAATTTTAAGGAATTAAGAAGTTCCCAAGCTGCCTGACTTACATTCTGAACCTAATTTACTCATCTAGTAGGATCTAGCCTATCAGATGAAATTTGGAATTTGGTCAAATTTTTTTCAGTATGTTAAAGTTTTCTTCTGTCTTCATCCTAGTATTCTGTGAAATTGATGTCCATTTGTCAGTCAGTCACAGGAGCAGTTATATTATTTGTGATGCGTAAGCACTGCTTTAATATAAGGTTGCTGTTTTTTTTAGCAGCTTTTAGTTGCAAAAAGCTTAATGAAAAATGCATTTGTGATTCTTAATCCTTGGTCAATTTTTTTAAAAAAAAAAGTCATGTGAAAAATCACTCAGCCAGTAGTGACTAATTCTCCCAAGATGAGATTTTAGGTCACTTAACTGAAAATTCTCAGAAAAGTCATATTTAAGCAATACTAATGATCATGAAGAATATTTATCCATGCACAATAAACAATCAAGGCAATTATTTGGCAAATTGGTATAAAAACCTACATCTGTCTAAAACAGAGTAATGTTGCCTTGATCTTTTCCTAGAGCTCAAGATATTGAATGTGGACCCTTACTGCACATGGATCCATGATTTATATATAGCACTGATTTTAGCATGCATTCAATCAAATGCATCAAATAATACAACACAACATAATTTCTAGACTTTAGTAAGAGAGCTTTGCATGCATTTACTCTGCATTTTTCATAATGTAATAGGAGTTTGAAAACTGACTGACATCCAAGGATTTCTGGTTCAGTGTTTCCTTGTGACTGTTGCAGCTCAGCTCTTATAGTCTCTTCCTTTCTCTCAGTCTGCCCTCTTGTGGTCTTGTGTGTATCCCCTTAAGAACTCCTAGGTGTGACTCAAATCCACCTCATGGCTCAAAGATTGCAATTATCCCCAAAGGTTCTTAGGTCTTGTCTCTCTGAACTGCAGAGCACAGAAAATAGTCTCATAGAGTCAGAGTTACTAGGGACCTCAGAGCTCATATATTCCAACCAACTCATTTGATAGACGAGGCAAGTAAGGGCCAGAAAGAAATGATTTTTCCAGAGACACACAGATAATAAGTGGCAGATCCCAGATTCCTAAATCCAATGCTCTTTGTACTACACTAGGCTGTCTCTCTCTTTCAAAGATAATAAGCAGAAGGGCCTAAAGACATTTTGTAATGAGAGGGGAATTTATGACAGAAAATAAAAGGGATTTACTTCATAATGTGAAAATTTAAATTAGGCTTTTGAATTATAAACCGGTCAGTGACAACTCTGGTTTGAATCCTTATGTCTTTATGTGCAGAGCCATTAAGAACATTTTCAGATACGTTGAGCAGTGAGTATTCATTCAGTAGGTACAGGACAGATATACAACAAATTTCATTTTTGTGATTTTAAAGGATAAATATTAGAAAAAAAAGATCAGTGGTTCTCATGAATTGGTCCCAAGAACAGAATGTCTTAGTTGTCATGCATAGATATTATCTGTATGACATGGTAAAAAGCCAACAAAATATTAAGCTTTGCTTCCTTGGATGCAAAATTATAGTTTCTTACCTTTCTTTAGACAAGGAAATTTAAATAATTTAACCAGTCCAAAGTCATCTCCAGTGACTAGCACTGAACTGTTGTAATTAGCATCTACTGAGTTGATATCAGTAATATCATTATATTTGGGCCAAATGCCACTCACTTCCGGCCCAATCACGCAGGTCCAGGCAGTCCAGTGAATCCCTTTGATTTCCTCTTTACTTGTTAAAGGTTTTCCAGCTGAAAAGAATGAATCCACTAGCTAATTATTTCAATAAAAAGCCATAATTTTGATTTCATTAATGTATATTTTTGTCTCTTAAGGGCTCTTAAGGACTTGAAAAACTTTTCTATTTCAGCAATCCAAGAAAATATAGGAATCCAATTCCTTTATATGTTAATGAAGTTTTTTTTTCCTTCTGTTATAGAAGAAAGCATCTGTAAGCATCTACCCAGCACTCAGCGCAGGGTCTGGCAATTAATAAATGTTTATTTTTTTTTGATTGATCGATGAATATGTATTCTAGATAAGGAAAGTAGACATCTGTCATAATACTAAACGTCCAAATCTAATTAGCATCATCATTCAAAAATAGATGGCATAACAATTTGTCATAATAATGAAGCTGATTTTGTTGAATTATGTGTCTTTCCAGTTATAGTTAGCAAAAAATACTACTTTTAAAAAAAAATTAAGTTTATTTGAGAGGCAGTATGGTATGGTGGTTTGAGAGTGGGACTTGAAGTCAGGAAAGCCCTTGGTTCAACTCCTGCTTCTATCATCTACTATTGTGTGACCACTTAACTTCTGTGAGCCTCAATTTTCTCTTCTGTAAAATGGGGATAAAATTCTCTCTTAACTACCCTACAGGGTTGTCATGAAATATTCACTCTCTCTCTCTACCTATATACATATATATATACATATACATATATTATGTGCATATCTAATACACACATAATCATATACACATACACAGATATATATCTATATAATTTCAGCAATTATTAGCTTTTTCATGCTCCCTGAGTAACAGAATTTTAAGAAGTGATTAACAGACTAAGGTGATTTAGATAATCAAGAAATTACCAGAAGTTAAGATTCAGACTCATACAAATGAGTCCTTTAAATAAATTTGCCCCCTTAAATTTAAACATTGCTCAAGGAAAGATATTTTATTTTCCATTATACATATGTTTTAACATGAGGCAATTAAATATTAGTTGTATATGTACACCTTATAATACCCACGCCATATTCTGGTTCTGGTATAGCATACCCCCACCACCAAATGAGTACTCTTTCAGCTGATTCATTTCATCAAATAATTATATTTTTTTAAAAGCTTCTAATTATGAAGAACATACATAGAACTAAAAGGCAGACTAGGAATGAGATCAACTAGGTGGTTCTATATTGACCTGAGGTTATTCCATATTAGTGAAATCAGTTAGTTATTTCCCCTAGAGGACCTTGTGTTGGCCAAGTTCCTCATTAAGATTAGCAGAAATCGATTTCCCTGCTCCCTCACTAAATAGCTGTGTAACCAAAGGCAAGTCACTTAACTTCCCTGAGCATTTGATCCCTCATCAGTAAAATGGCAAAAGTCCTTTCTCAATCTCTCAGGCTTGCTGTAGGGAACATGGATGATAGATTAACATGAATTACTCTATCCATGCAAGTTGCTGCTATTTTTTTAAAAAGTATTTTATTTTCAATTCATGGAACAAAACAAGCATTTCCATAACACAGTGCAATAAAAAAAGATGATTGTATATGAAACTGCAATTCTACTATGTACACCTCTCTATTCCCTCCAAATATCCGACAGTTATCATGTAAATTTCTTTTTTTCTTTTTTCTTCCTTCCCTTCCCTTCCCCACCCCCACCTTAGAGATGGCTACCAGTAGATACAAATATATATAATTATATATGCATAACTATATATTTATGTACACATGTACACATATACATATACGTACACGTATATTATATATGTATACTTATATATGCATATATAATATGTATAGTTATATGTGTAATTATTCTATACATTATCAGTTTTCTCTAGTATCTTTCTTCGTATGTCCTTTATTTTAATTTGTGTATTTATAATAGTCAAAATGACTTAGTCACTCAAAGTTGTTCTTAAAACAATATTGCTCCATGCAGTCTGTTATCATTTATATCATAGTGACACTCTCAATGATTTACAGTAATTAAATTTATAGTACTTAAAACCAGATAATTTAAAAACTTGAGCTAATTTCTTACTGTATTCCTACTTCCTAACTATTTGTGAGAGAGAATGACAAAGTAAAATTAACTGGTCTTATCCATCCTACCCATATTTTGGAGGAGATACTAATGAGTAAATAAATGAGCAAAAAGGCAAGTAGCAGGATAGAGAAAAAAGGAGAAACAAAGGGCATGGGAACTTACAACATGGGTCATCAACTCTTTAATAGATGAGAAGGGTTTGCATAGTCATTTCTGGCATTACTTACATGGCATCTTGTAGAATAACCGTTCTCCTGCACCATCATTGGTTTGTAAGTATTTACTATCCATAGACCAGTCAATGTGTGTAATAAAACTAAAAGATTTGTTACATTCTCCAATTTTTTTATATCGTTGAGCCACAGCATAGATATCCACTGGGCCGTCATTGGACCCTACTGCAAGATAAGAACCATCCGGAGAAAATTTCATTTCATGAATTACTTCCTTTCGATCTTTGATATGAACCACTTCTGTCATATCTCTGTAAGAGTAAGGAAATAAATAATCCTGTAAGTTGGCAAACCCAAATATATTTTTAAAAAACATTCACATTTTTAAAAAACATTCACACAGAGAAAGGACCTTTAAATGAGAAAGAAGTTTTCAGAGATGTAAGGACTTTGAGGAAAGGTATTGAAGGACTTCCTTGAAAATGTCTAACTTAAAAAAAACTAATAATAAAGACTTTAAACCATCACTTACATTTTAAATCAGTGAAAATTAAACCATTTTGTTTTAATGTTCAACTGTATAATGCTTTCCCATAAAATTATTCATTTACAAATAGCAAATTTGTTTTGACCTTGCAGAATTATCTGATTTGAAAAAAATTCCACAGGTAATGGAAAAATACCAGTAGACAGTAGACACAAAAGTAATCTGTCTTTTAAAACTTTAGGAGTATGCAGACAGCATTGCTTAAACTGGATGGCATAGCACTACTGTTTTAAAAATTCATAAAATATACAAAAAGAACCCCCCCCCCCAAAAGAAGGAAATTGCTTCCAAAATGTTGAATTATGTTCAATGCAACAATCTTATAGACATTTAATCAATATATAAGAAATATTATTATAATATAGACACTGAATTATCTGAATTACTTCTATACTCTGATCATATTTGAATAAGTTTCTACTCTCCCTCAAAACTTCAACAATGTTGCTTTCTTCCATATTAAACATATTATGATTGACAAGTGCCCCTTGAGTCAGACAAAGACTCTTCCATCAAAACTAAAAAGACCTGCATAAACAACATGCCAAATATTTTCTTCAACTGACTAGCTTTCTGCAAGTGTCATTATTCATTCTGATCAAAATTAATTGCTATCATAAGTGGATATTTTGGAATATCTTTGCTTAGAAAATCCATCGAATAGAAAATTTTGGTTAATTAACCCCACAATTCTTTCACACATCATGAATCAGAGAAAGAGAATGTTGCATACCAATTCAATAGTGAGTTAATTGTAACGCATAATGAGAATTTAATGCAATAAAGTGTGCCAAGATTCATTTAGACAGTGTGGGGTGTGGGAAGTGATGGAGGATTTTGCTTTATAGCATTATCTATGTGTACAATAGCATGAAGTAGTAACTTGCAGCTAGTACATGCAAATAACAGAAAAAGAGCAAGATCCAAAAGACTCAGTCTTCTTCAACATGATTCGATGGAATCTTCTCATCCAAAAGTGATCAAAAATAAAATTTAACTCACATTTAACCCTCAAGTCAGCTATATTGCTACCATATCCAAACTGCTCCTGTCTGTTCCACAAACGTGACATTCTGTCTCTCAGTTCCAGGCATATTCTCTGGCTGTCCTCTGTGCCTGGAATGCTCTCCTTCCTCTTCTCAACTATTGACCTCCCTGGGCATTCTTTTAGTCCCAAATCAAATCCTACCTTCTACAGAAAGCCTTCTGACTCCTCTTAATTGCAATGTTTTTTCTCATGTAATGCATCTCCTATTGCTTTGTACACATTTGTTTGCATGCTGTCTCTCCCAATAGATTGGAAGCAATTTAAAGGTGGGGACTATCTTTTACCTTCCTTTGTATCCCCAGCACGGTGCATGGCACATAATACGTATTTGATAAATGTTTATTGAATGAATAAATGAAATCCTTTCCTAATGGAATTTTGGATTTTTTCTTGACTCTAGTATACTATTCTATTCAAATATATTGGTACTTTAAAAATTTAGGTACTTAAGCTTAAGTACTAGGAAAAAAAATCTTAATTTTTTAAAATGAGCACCATCATGAATTCTTAGATGTACCTGACTCGGAGGACAATGAAAGACCCGTCTTTCATTCCCAGTGCTAACTGAGATCCATCTGGGCTGAACGATACACTGCGTACTGCTTCTTCCATATTACAGCGGGCAATCAAGGCGTGATCAGCAAGGCTCCACAATCTAAGCATAAGAGCAAAGTCAACTCATCCCTTCTCAGTACCAAATTTCTAAAATCATTGACCTACCCCAAAATTCAGAAAATCATGGATCTACCCAAAAGTTAGAAACTTTATCTAAATTACATTCACAGCAAGTAACTTCATTCCTACTTCCTGCAGTATAGTTCTCCCATCAGTTTCCTTCCTTCCTTTCTGTAAATCAATGTGACAGGCGGAATATCCCTCAGGATTTCTGCAAGTCATTTTCACCACTTGAAAAATCTTTTTTGTTAGACAACACTGACAGAGAATTTGAGATGCCTGTATAAATAAGTCACATGCACTACATACAATATTTTTATTTCTCTTTGGAAATACAAAATTACTATTTTGGGGGGCAAAGGATCCATATATAACCAAATACTAAGTACTTAAAATAGGAATTCTTAAACTTTTTTATGTCATGGCCCCTTTCAGTAGTCTGATGTAGACCCCCTCTCAGCATATTTTTTGAATGTATAAAATTATATGCATAGAATTACAGAGGGAATCAATTATTGAAATGCAGTTGTCAAAATGTTAAAAAATTTAAAAAGTTCACAATGAGAAACTATGACTTAAAGGAACAAAAGTATAAAAAGTGGATGAGTAGTGTTTGGATTTAGATTAGGCTTCTGTTTATTTGGACACATGTTGATTGAAATGTATATAGGTCTTATTTAAAACACCTTAAAGAGGAAACACTTTTAAGATGGGGAGCATGGCTCATAATTTAATCATGCTTATGTAAGAATTTTACTGAAAGGAATAATGACATGCCTATCAAAAATAGTTTCAAGCCTGACTGTAGAAAGTCCTATACTCATAATTATCAACAAAATCTTGGTGAATAGCTCCCTGGAAGCTAGTCATTGACTAGTCTATTCAAAGAGAGTTGGTGTAACCACACTGGCAAATTAGCAAAGGTACTTTTCAATGGAGGCTGAACTCAAGGTGCCAATAAAGCTAATGTATAGCTTTCATCAGTGACAGACACAGGCTTATCAATTCAAGTCAAAGAACTTAGTTCTAGACTATTTGGGATAATGTGGGAACCAAGAACTGAACATATAATATTTAAGCATACAAATATAATTTACCTACAGTGACATTTGCCTCCTGGCCTGTTATTAGCAATCTACAGTACAACTTCTGTTACACTTAGGCCAAAGACATTGTCTATAAGGAGAGAAGAGTTTTTTATTGAGTAGTTTACAAATCACCAATGGGAAAGGATAGAGTGACTGAGAGGAGGGGTGGGGAAGACATAAAAAAACAAAATTATTCCTACCCAAGTTCCCATGAATAACAAGAGTCAATTCAACATCTCAGTACAGGCAATGTAGAGGAAAGGATAACAATTCACTCACATCAAAGTTTCTTTAAGTGTGTTTTGCCATCCTAAATTACTGTGGGTGTCTTGATTACAGCATGGGAGACATGCTATTACTAACAGGCCTTTGGCTGTGTACTTAATCAAGTCTGTGCTGGTCCACTTTCTCAGAAATTTTGGTGTTATCTGTATTATCCTTGTTTGAAATTCATAATCTTGGGCATTTTGAGATGAGCCCAAAGGGTTACTTCAATGCTTTAAGCACTCTAGTAGTATTGTTTTAGGTAGGAAAAATAGAAAAACAGGGGAAATGAAACAATTTGAGAAAGGGGACCATAAGCAAATCACACATTCAGTTTATCTTTGAACCCACAAAATAAAGGCACTAACTCTACATTTGAACTGTAGGAACTGATAAGATTTTGGTGTTCTGTAGAGACTGTGAAGATATTTCAATGAGCATACTGTTAGTGCCTTCAAGAGTTCACATTAGATGCAGACTGGTAGAAAGAGGCAGTGATCACAAATGCAACTTACACTGTCTTATGCCAGATGACAGGGAGAGAGATAGAGAGAGAGACAGAGAGAGAGAGAGAGAGAGACAGAGACAGACAGACAGAGAGAGAGACAGAGAGAGAGAAAGACAGACAGACAGACAGACAGAGAGACAGAGAGAGATATCTGGAGTAAGGAAGACCCCAAATCAAACCTGGCCTCAGTCTTTTCCTAGCTATCTGATCCAGGTCAGCCACTTAATCCGTCTGCCTTCTTTTCCTCATCTATAAAAGGGAGATAATAACAGCACCTACCTCCCATTTTATCTTGCTAATAAGATCAAATAAGATAAATTTGTAAAATGATTTGCAAACCATAAAGTGCTATATAAAAACTATCTGATATTACTTGCTCTCAATTTTAGGACAATGTACAGAGTCATACATGCTAATTAATTAATAGAAGCAAATGCTTTGTGTGTGCTGGAGAACACTTTTAAGATTAAAGTCCTAAGGGATGATGAATGAGAAAGGAGGCTCTACTTGAAGTGTGCATTGAGATAAAATTGGAACCCATTAATTACTCTGAGACACATCATGGCATAGCAAAAGTCCAAGAGAAAAATATGGTTATGTCAGAGCATTAGCTCAATGCTGTCAACAAGAAAGAAAGCTGGATTTCAACCTATGATATGTCTACTTTAGATCAGAGCTGACCCAAAGGGTGTCTGGGGTGACCTAGAGCTGGCAGAGACAATTGTAAATTGTATGAAATTTCAGTGTGAACATCTGTATCTTGGAAACTACAAATCAGGGCTTGATTTATTTTTTTGTAGACTGTCTAGACTTAAGAAAATGCCAGAGAAAGGGATAATAAAGCAATTTAAACTTAGAAGTGTGACATTAATTTTTAGATAATTGGTTGTTTACTGGCACATTTACCAGTACATTTTTATGTTGAGTTGTTTTCAGTCACGTCAGACTCTGTGACCCCATTCAGGGTTTTCTTGGCAGAGATACTGGAGTGGTTTGCCATTTCCTTCTCTAGCTCAGTTTTGACAGATGAGAAACAAGTGACTTACAGCTAGTAAGAGGCTGGGGCAGAATTTGAACTCAGGTCTTCCTGACTCCAGATCTGCAACTCTATCCACTGCATCACTTAGATGGTGCCCAACCCTGGTTTTAAATGACTGAATTGAATAAACCTTCACTTGAGAGTGAAATCCAAAGAGTTATATTCAAAAGAAAGGCAACTGAAACCAGCAAAAAGCATATTATTCTTGAATTGGCAATCTTAATATCTGCATCTGTAGATTTAAGTTTGCATTTCTTCTTAAGGAAATGAAAGATAAGAGGCAATGAAGCTGAGAATCAAAAGGGACCATGTGGTAGAACTGAGAAGGTGAGAGTCAGGAGCAGCCTTACCGGACGGATCGATCATCACTGCCTGTAACAGCTAAAGGTTTCTTGGGATGGACAGCCAGGGCCCAGAGCTCCCCTTCACAATGACCTTGCATGATCAACATCGGCTTATCTCTTTCTCTCACTATCACTTCAAATATTTCACTGTCCTGTGTACCTGCTAAAAGTCGATCTGCTTTCCAGCAAACACTACGGATGGACAAACCTGCAAGAGAAGAAGATAGTTTTACTCTGGTTGCAAAGAGAAGTCAAAATGAAATATACCTAACGTTAAAAGCACATCCTATATTGAGCAAGAATCACTCTAGTGGGGATAAGCAATCCAGAGCCATAACTGGGAGAATAGAAGGGCCTAAAATTCTTTTAGAAGGAGGACCCTATTTAGATAGCCACTTAAAGACTTTCCTGACTTTGAAAAGAGTTTTCTTTTTTGAAAACATTTTCTTTTTGTTCTGATGACTAATCTATTATTGTTACAAAAAACTTGTGTCTGGTTCCTTTTCTGACTTGAGATAGCTATAAGTTTTTACAAAATGTATTAGTCCATCATAAATTGAAGGTTAGCCAAAGATGATGGGAAGTCCTTTTTTGTAAAAACCCAATGTTCTTTTAAGTCATTTCCTTATTATTTTCTATGAAAATGAAGAATTATTTACAACATGAGGATATTAACATTGTTTTAATAAGGTATACACGGGAGATACTATAGCATAGCTTATTATCATTTCAGGCAGGTTTAGCATGAATTTTATTGAACCATATTATCATTTTGATGGGTAAACAGATGTATTGTGTCCCAGAAATATGCAAATGAAATACTAATTTCAGTCTCAAAATATCACCAGACATTTGTCTCAGAGAATTTTATTCTACAAAGGAATAGTTCACTGACTCAATGTCTGCAGGATTTGCTTTTAAAGGGTCTATGTACCCTTTGTTCAAATGCATCCTTCTGGTTCTAAATTAGCAGAAGCCCTTTTATGAGCATGTGCTTACATCGGAAATTTAAGCAATTAAAGCTCTGGAGATCTAATCTCATAATCCCTTGTTACTTATGGCACTCCCTATTCCTGCAGTGTCCTCCCCTGCTATTGCCACATACTGAAAATCTACCCACGCAAAAGTGGAATGTGTTGCCTCAAAAGGTAAAGGTCTCGCCACATCTGGATGCCTTTGTTCAAGCGAAGACTTAAATGACCCCTTGTCAGGTGTGTTGTAGAAGGTACAGGTTGGACTTAATGACCCCTGAGGTACTTGTGAACTCTGAGATTCTGTGATACCTAAATTTCCCAGTTGGACTCAAAAGTCATGACCTCCATATAGCCTTGCTGAAAACATGGCCAGTCCAAAGTGAAGTCTCCTTCCTTTGAACTCTAATAATCATGATCACAAGCATTCTTATAGAGGCTTAATAGTTTACAGAGTGCTTTCTTCAAACATTCTTAGGATGGAAGCAGTGCAAATATCACTGTATTTCATTGGTGAGGAATTAAATAAGAGGCTTGCCCACTGGCATATAGCTAAGTGAGTGGTCATTCTGACTTGTAAGTCAGGTGCTCTGTCTACTGCTTTACAGTCTCTTCTCCAGACCTTTGCCCTTTAAATTTCATTTGTTCATTTGTATTTATTTTCTCATAGAATAAAAGTCCCTTGAACAGTAAGTGTAAGCACAGTAATAACTCATGGTTATACAGCACTTGAAAGTTTACAAAGTATGATCTTCACCATGACCCTTGTGAGGTGGGCCGTGTAAGCATTATTACTCCTGTTTCAAAGATCTTTCAGCAAGCATTTGCTGTATTAAGTATGTCATATGGGAGAGTAGTCACTGTGCTAAGCACTGGGGACAGGGAGTTAAAAGCAAAAAAAAAGTTTCTGCCCTAAAGAAGGAGATAACAAATAGGAACAGAAGTATAAAACACACACACACACACACACACACACACACACACACACACACACACAGAGTAACTTGAGAAGGGACCGTTCTCCCAATTACCCAGCTCCATAAATTTGGTTTCATCCTCTGCTCTGCTGTCTCTCACCTCCCATACCCAATCTGTTCCCAAATTTTAACATTATATCTTCATCACATTTTGTGTATATATCCTCTTTTCCCTGTTCCCACTGCCGCCACCCTAGCTCAGGCCCCCATTACCTCTTACCTATACTATTTATTGCTTCCTAACTGGACTCCCTGTCTTAAGTATTCCTTCTCTAAGCCATCCTCCACTTACTGCCATGGCAATTTTTCTAACTTACAGTTCTGACCATGTCACCCTCCTGTTCAATAAACTCTAATGGATTCCTATTACCACCAGCATCAGATATAAACTCTTCTATTTGGCATTTAAAGTTCCTCACAACCTGGCCCTTTCTACTTTCTAGTCATCTTCCTCTTTATCCCCTACATGCATTCTATCATCCAGTGACAGTGGTTTACTTTTTGTTCCTTACACGTAATACTGTGCCTCTCCACTGGCTATCTGTCATGCCTATGATGGTTTGCCCCTATATTCTGCCTCTTAGTTTCCCCATCTTCCCTCAAGACTCAGCTCAAATCTTACCTTTTGCAAGAGGTCTTCCCCAGTCTCTGCATGAGCTGATACTTTCCTCCTCAGATTATTTTACAGTTAATCTGTATAGGTCTAGTTATTGACATGTCATCTTTTTTGATTAGATCTCCTTGAGGGGCTGTTTTTACCTTTCTTTGTATCCCTAATGCTTAACACATCTCCAGGTAAGTTATTAATAAGTGTTGACTGACTGACTGACTGATGTAGGAGCTTAAGAGAAAAAACTAGGTCCAAATATACAGATGATAATTGAACCCATGGAAGCTGATAAAAATCACCAACTGAAAAAATATATAGAGGAAAAACGAGACAGCCAGGACAGAATCTTGAGGCACACACACAATACATATGAGATGGATGATAAGCCAGAAAAAAGGACTGAAAGAAAAAAAATGAATAAATAGGAAGAAAAAATCAAGAAAAGGAAAAACCTAGACAGGAGTGAGTAACCAGGAGTGGAGAGTGGTCAACAGTATCAAATGATGCTATAAAGGATTGAGAAAATGCTGTTAGATCTGACCATTAAGAGATCATTGATAGGTTGGGAGAGAGTAGTTCCAGGTGATCTGTGAAGTTGGAACCTAAGTATAGATGTCGGTTTGTTTTTTTCAAAGAGTTTGTCTGAGAAAAGGAGGAGGTATAGGATGACAGTTAACAGAGATGATAGGATCTGCTGGAGGGATTAAGGATGGGAGAAAGAAGTATGTTTATGAATGTTGGTAGCAGGGAAGGAACCAATAGATAGTGGTGGAAGATGAGAAAGAGAGAAGTGAGATGATATTGGTGGGAATCTGCTGGAGAAGATGGAAGAGGATGAGTCATGGCTACTTGGTTTGGCCTCAGTGATAAGAGGCATGAAGGAGGAAATACTTAGTGATGATATGAAGGAATTGTGGGGTGAGGGGAAAGGGAATAGAGAGAGAGCTTTCTTGGGAAAGCATGAGGTGAGGTCTTTGGTGAGAGGATGCTGTGGGAGACTTGTGTAGAATAGAGAGCGTTTAGAAGAGTCACTGTAAAGAATGCAGTAGGGAATCAGGGACAACTAAAACAATTATTTTGCTGCAGTGAGAGTCCGGTTGAGGTTGGATAATAGAGATTTGTGGTGTATTCAGTCAATACAGCACTTCCTTCAGCTCAGTTCAGTAACACAGGAGTAGCAGAAGAGGTGCATGTTGGGTATAATCCAGTCCTAGTGTTTGGAAAGATAGAACCAATGACAGAACAAAGGAGTAAGAGGGTCGAGAGGGAAGCATAGGATATAGTTGAATTGGTTCGCTGAAGGTTCAAGATTTGAAAGGGATGAGAGTATGCACAGAGTAGGGATGAGCTCTGAGAAAGTATCAAGAAGTGGAGGGATTGGAAAACAAAACAAAACAAAACACTGAGATTCATGACTTTCTCAAGGTCACCCAGATAACAACAAAGGCAAGACTTGAACTTGGGTTTTTCCATCTTCAAGTCCATTCATCTTTCCACTCTTACCGATCTTTGTATCCTCAACAGAGAGTATATTGTCTTATGGTACAAAGTACCATAAGACTTAAGGCTGACTGCAGGACTTGATGTAGGCTTAGCTATGCCCAAAGCAGTGTCTGAGGATCAAATGAGATAATATTTATAAAGTACTTTGCACAGTCCCAGGCTCATGAAAGGTGCTTAACCAATGTTTGTTTCCTTCTCCTCCCAGAGAGGTAATCTAATGCCATTTTATTGACAGAAGTGTTTGCATATCTTATATACGTAGAGTCACTGCCAGGAATTATATCCTCAATTTATGAAGTCATTTTAATGCATTTGTGTGTCTGTTTCTTTGCAAGATTTTGTTACAATGTCAGTGTGATATGCTATCCTGCAGAATTTTCAGAGTAAAGAATATGCATCCCAACAAATCAAATGAAACTACTGATTGATGCTTAATTATGTTCCATCATCAATATAATCATCTAGTCAAGAAACAAAAATCAACATTCATTGGATATGTGGTATCTGCAGGGTACCATGAACAGTTCTGGAAAGACAATGGATAGAAGACACAGTCCTTTTAGTCACAGGCTCATGAGATCGTAGCTCTAGAGCTGGAAGAGGTCTCTAAGGTTATCTAGTTTAATCCTTCTTTTTATATATATTTTTTGTATATATTCAACATCTCAACTCCCTTAGCTTCCTCTCTACTCTGACTGGAAGGCTGGATGCTGGAGCACTAAACACCCCGTAAAACTTGTCTTTATTGAGGGATAGGAATCTGAACTTTCCAGCTAACTCTACTTCCCATCATTGTCTCTGATTGGTATGGACATCCATGTCCCTAGGCCAGGTACCCTTTGTTTCCTTCACTCTCCTCCCCACACACTCTGCTTTCTAGCTTCCTTTTGGGCATTACTTTCCCTTGGAGGGCAGGCACCATGTTTCTTTTTCTTATTTGTACCCTGCAGCATTCAGCACAGTGCCTGGCACATAATGAATGTTGACTGAATTATATATGAGGTTTCTGAGGACTAGGAAGTTTAAATGGGTTTCCCAAGATCTTAGAGAACCACGGGATTCAAATACAAATCTTTTGAATCAAAAGCTAGTGCCTTTTCCACTGTATTGAGAAGAGAGTATATACATATAAAAAGATATAGCCATCAAAGTAGCATATAGTATAGTCAATGCTAAACTAATGGCATGGACTGCAGGAGTTCAGTGAAGGAAGAGGTTGCTGGGAGTAGGGAAGTTCGGGGAATGTTTCAGAGAGAAGGGTGGACTACAGTTAGTCTTTGAAGGAGGACTCATATACATTGACAAAAGAACGGACTTTTCAGATAGGTAGAATGTGTTGATGCATGTGTGTATATATTTATATCTATGCATTAACAAAAGCCATGTAGCATTTCCTTAGTGATATTCCATTTATAGTAACACTTTACCTTGTTATCTCAGGGCAGAGATTCTGTTTGCCCAAGTGGCCAAATTACATTGAATTGGATTCTAGGTCCAGATTATATAGTTCATTCCAGACTGCAAAGATCAATTCCTTCGGTTCTACTCAGGATCCCAAAAGAATATTCCAAAGCATCCCCTCCCAGTGGGTAGACCAGTTTAGTCACACTAAGTGGAGGAGCCAAATAACCAGTTTAATCACTGAGGTGGGGGAAGAGGGGGAGGTTTCCGGAGGACTGTTACATTTACATTGCCTACTTAACTTAATCAGCAGGATGTATCCTCTCTGCCTTAGTCAGAGACACTCATCCACCCACATGTGTTCAAGCTGGAATGCTCACAGTCATCTCCCTCTTTTCCCGGCTCTAATGTTGGTCAGTTTAAGACTTCCAGACACCAAGATAATCCACAAAATTCATCGTCTTCTGACTTAAAATCAAGAGGTGATTATTAGGAATCAAAATTACCTTGATGTTTGTCCCGAGAAATCAGGATTCAGTCCCCAAAGAATGAAAATTCTTCCAAGACAGAGACAGTTTTGTTTTTGTCCTTGCATCAATGCTGTGCCCAATTCAGGTGCTTGGTGAATGCCTGTTATCATTTGTTTCACATTAAGACTATGGATGTTTTAATGTACTAGAACATTTACTTATATTCTTCTGATACCTTTGTATGGTTCCCCTCTGAAATCTAAGCGGTAGTTTTCTAAATGCAAGAGGTAGTTAGGTGGTACGTTAGGTAAGATCATGCTAGGTTTAGAGTTAGGCAGATCTGAGTTCAAATTTGGCTTCAGATACTTAACTAGTTGCGCAACTCTGGACAAGTCACTTAGTGTTTGTGGCCCAGTTTCCTCATCTATAAAATTGGGACAATAGTAGTACCTACCTTCTAGGGTTGTTGTGAGGATCAAATGTGATATTAATTCTAAAATACGTTGCAAACCTTAAAACAGCATATAAATGTTAGCTATTATTAATATTATTCTGTCAACTAGTATTCATTAAGCATTCACTGTGTGTCAACATAAATACAGGCAGAAGGAAAAGCAATTCTTAACCTCAAGAAACCTCAAAGAACAGAAGGAACCTCAAGGAAGCTGAAAAAAAGGAGGGGGGAAAGTATCTGGCCCAGTTGCATGCCAGAGGAAGGTATAAGTGAACTCTGGAGAGTTCAGCCAGGCCTGAGTTGGACCCCTTCCTTAAAAGAAGTTTTCTCTGACAGAAATATCCCAGAGAAAGTTCTCTGAGTGATGAAATTCTGAAGAGATTTTGACATCATCTTTATATGTTTGAATCAATTTTTAACTGTTCTGATATTAAATGAGGAAGATATAAATCTTATTTTCCCAAGGAGGTGTGACAAAACTTAACAGTTGCTTCAGAAAATGACTGCCTTCTCCCTGTATCTGCTCCAATAAATTATAATACGATGAAGTATTGTTTGGAACTCAGTTGAAAGCATACAAATATTGAGGGAAGAAGAAAAAAATCAGGCTGTTCAGTTTTATAATCTAAGTATTTTCATAAAACATTAAAATATTTCATTGCCAACATGAACCCATGTACCCTGTTCTATGGGGGCTGAGTCTTGATTTCTCGGGACATTCACCAAGGTCATTTTCATTTCTTATAATCCCTTTTTGATTATAAATCAGAAGATGGAATTTTGGGGATTATCTTAGTGTCTGGGCAGCACACAGGGCTAGGAATGATTTTCCCTTTCAACTTCATTTCACTAGAAGCGCCATCCTGCCGCCTATATTTTAGCAGTGTAAACTGAAGGCATTTTAAGAACACTTCACCGAAATGATGTGGTGCCAACACATCTTGGAAAATATTTCTTTGCTAACATGAACCCGTGTGCCAATTTCTTTTTCAAGAAATGTGTTTTGGTCCGTGCTATTTAGAGCTAGCCAGCAGATGGTGCTAAAGAGCAACCTCCTTTATTTTATTTTATTCTATTTTATTTTAATTTAATTTAATTTTTTTTAGAAAGCTCCCCAAACCTTCAAGTCTTAATATGTGCTTCCCAGCCTCTTATCCCTGCCTTCCATTCAGAGCATGGTCTGAAGCATACCGTACTTCCAGCATCCTCTGCAACAGTAATAAGAGTTGTGAGTAAGAAGTCCCAAATATTACCACATACCATCCTTCTTTTCCCAGGGACAGGGCTGCTTATTTCTGTTTTTATTTTGAAGTCAGGCTAATGAAATTGACCATTTGGTTTCTATATCTAACAGTACTTGGCAGGAATGAAGCATTACGCTATAAGAGTAGCTTTGGGAGATTACAGGATCATAGAATGTCAGTGGGTAAGGGGGCTCCAGCTCCCATCTCCTCCAACCTGGCCTTCAAGGACAATTCCTTGATAATAACATCTAATCTTTGTTTGAAGACCTTCGGTGAGGGGCAGCCACCATATCCTGAGACAACCCATGCCCACTTTGAGCATAGCTCTGATTGTCGGATAGTTTTTCCTCATTTCAAGGCCCATTTAAAAAAAAGTTTTATTGATCCATTTTGGTTTTATGTTAAAAAATCCTTTTACAGATTCTTCCCATTTCATGAGAGGTCTCTTGTAAAAAAGTCAAACAGTTAAGCAAAAGTAATAGATGCTACAGTGACCTCATCTGAAACTGTAGGCAACATGTCATTTGTCTCTTGGCAGTTTCTATCTGTTGTTCCTAGTTTTGCCCCATGGTGCCCAACAGAGCAGTCTAACATCTTTTTGGTACAAATGACCTTCAAATGATGAAAGAAAACAATTCTGCCACCTCTCCTCCCCTCTCTCAATTCAGTATCCTGTTTTCTAGCCTAAACCTTGAGAAGGATTCTGTCAATTCCCTTTCTCCTTACAGTAGCAAGCACAGAGGAGGGAATGGCAAGTTTTAAAAATAGAAGTTTTTTTTTTTTTTTAATGCAACTGGTCCCTAAGAAAGGGCCGCTAGGTGACATGGTGGATAGTTTTAATCTTGGAATCGGAAAGATTCATCTTCCTGAGTTCAAATCTGACCTCAGACAATTACTAGCTATGTGACTCTGTTTGTCTCAGTTTCCTCTTCTGTAAAATGAGCTGGAGAAGGAAATGGCAAACCATGGGGTCAGGAAGAGTTGACGTGACTGAAATGACTGAACAGCTACAATGACAACAACTCCAGAATAAGGAGATGGGGGTTGTGGGTGGAATATGCCTTAAGCCGCTGGTTGCCTACTAACACCTTAGCTACCAGTGACACTTCAGGAATAATTAGATCACAAATATAGAGGAGGCAGCATCACTTAGCCTAGGATAGTGGATAAAGAGCTGGAATCTGAACCTGGTAGACCTGGGCTCAAATCCTTTTTCTGACCCATATTAGCTATATAACCTTGGGCAAGTCACTTATCCTTTCATTGTTCTAGGCAACTCTCTGAGGCTATAAGTTGTACAGAAGTTGATTACCTGAGGGGGCAGAGAAAATTCCTCCTCAAGGATCCCCTTCCACCCCTAAGACACCAAGGAACCACACTTATGGTTCTGCTTCTTAACTCTAAAAAAGCAATGCTTGGATAGCAGCTAAGAGGATAAGGGTGGTTGTGGAGGGAAGCAGGGAGAAAAGAGGGAGCAAAGGGAAATGGAAGGGGGTTGGAGAGCACCAAAGATAACTTTCACTTTCTTTGTAATTTCAACCTGAGTATGCTGCTTAAAATCATCCCATGTGCTTACATACCCCTGCATTAATACAATTATCTACTCTACTGAATTATTGTCAGTCAGAACCCAATAAATGTACCGTACATCAGCCACATTTCTCTTCAGCAGACATTGCTACTGTACATCTTTTTCTCTAGATGGGGTAAATAAAAGGCAGTTCTAGGCACAGAGAAGGTAGTGGTTCAATAAAAAAAACTTGTTGAATTGAGCTGAACTGAATTAAGTATGTTTATCATCAATAGATCATCAAGTTCCAGACCAACCTGAAAGTCTATGTAGCAATGGTAGTCTGACCTTCTATAAAGCCAATATTGACTTCTTGTAAATATTCCTATCCAGCTTCTTAAGCAGTTTCATCAGCATGATGAAATCAGCTTGACTTTAATTCAAACTTAAATTTAAATGGCAAGTCAGGATAGCCACTAGGATGGCCTATCAATAATTAAGGACTTTATTGTAATGACTCTGTCATACTTAAAATGGATGAATGAACAAGATGACCAAGGCTGCTGCACTGTGGGGAGCTTAAATGAGACAAGTGAGAACAGAATCAATCAGTAAGTCAATCTCAGCATCTAGTAAGGGTCAGACCCAGTGCTAAACGTTGGGGATATGAAGAAATATAAGGACAATCCCTACTCTCATGGAGCTCAAGTACAAGTGAAAAAGAAATACTTTAAAGGAACAGTGAGGCACAACTTCAAATTAAGGTATATAGCAAGGTGAAGTCTTAGAAACCCTACCAGCCCCAAATGAAAGAATAGATACAACCACAAACTAAATAAAGCGTAATTATCATGTGAAAGGGCAGAGCTGCTGGTCAAATACATAGCCCACCCCAACTTTCTCATCTCTTGCTCACTTTTTAATCTGCTTTCATTCTGGCTTCCAATTCCCTCACTACTAAAAGTGATTTATTCAGTGTTATCCATGATTTGTTGTAGTTGTTTAATTGTTTTCCAGTTGTGTCCAATCTTCATGACCCCTTTTTTGGAGTTTCTTGGCAAAAATACTCAAGTGGTTTGTTATTTTCTTCTCCAGCTCATTTCACAGGTGAGGAAATAAAGACAAATAGGATTAAGTGACTTACCCAAGGTCTCGCAGCCAACAAGTATCTGGGGCCAGATCTGAACTTGGGTCTTTTTGACTCTAGGCCTGGCACTTTATCCACTGTGCCACCTAGCTGCCTCATGAGCCAGTTAGTATCAATGGTTACTTAACAGCTCTATCCAGTGGCCTTTTCTCAGTCCTCATTCTTCTTGTCTTCTTACTTCTGACGCTTGTGACAAGCCCCTCCTCCTGGCTACTCCTTCCATAGCTTTCCTGACTCTGTTTTCTGCTAATTATTCTCTTACCTGTTTGACTTTTCCTAATTCACCTTCAGGGGAGCATCATTTAAATCTCAGTCCCTAACTGTGGGTGTAGCTCAGACTTTTTTCCAGAACATTCTTCACTTCACTCTCCATCTTTTCACTATTGGTGATCTTGTCCCCTTCTCTGGGTTCAATGATCCTTCTCTATTTAGATAATTCTAAAATCTAGATCTCTAGCTCTTCATCTCTCTCCCAGATCTTATATTCATCAATGACCCACTAAGCATCTCCAACAAGATACATCTCACACTCAAGGGAACTCATTATATTTCTTGCTAAACTGACCTTTCCTATCAATTTCTCGATTTCTTTTTAGGGCAGTAGCATTCTTCCAAAAATCACTCAGGGCTGAAACCTCAAGTTTACCTCTTCACCCTCCCTCATTCTCCATATCCAAATATTGGCCAAGTTTTATTCACTGTAACCCTAAAAAAATCTCTTAGGTCTATTTATTCCCTTTTGTCTACTCATATAATCACTATCCTGGTTCTGACTTTCACTTCTCTCCTGATTAATTGAAGTAACCCCCTAACTCCCTTCTTGCTCTCTTACCACCCCCTTTTTAAATATATTTCTCCCCTTTCCAAACCATCTTCCATGTCACTGCCAAATAATCTTAATCCATCAGTCTAACTGTCACTCTCCTGCTCAAGTTGCTTAGGTGGCTCCCTGTCAACTTCAGGACAAAATAAAAACTCTTTATCTTACGAAAGCCATGGACAATCCAGTTCCATACTGTTTTTCTGGGCATTTCACATTATTCTCCCTCAAACACTTTACATTCTAGACAAATCAACCTGTTTCTTACCTTACACAGTCACATTTCCCTCCACATACTTTATGATCCAGCAAGACTGACCTTCTGGTTCACACTCAATATTCCATCCCTGACTCCAGCCTTTTTCACTCCGTCTCCCATGCATGGGATGTTCTCCTTCCTCATCTCTGCGTCCTGGCTTTCCTGGCTTCCTTCAGGATTCAGCACAAATCTCACCTTCTGCATGAGGACTTGCCCTGCCTCCTCCTGATTTCTGAAATGCTTCTCCTCATCTTTACCTCTTAGAATCCCCAGTTTCCTTCTAGGCTCAGCTCAAGTACTATCTTCTACACTCCGCCCCTTTGCCCAGGCTTTTAGTGCCTTCTCACTCTGGAAATTATGTGTATTTATCTTCCCGTCATTCCTCTATTCAAAAATCTTCCATTGTCTGTTGACTCTAAAATATAAACTCTCAGGTTGGCATTTAAGGCAAGCCAAAATCTATCTCCCACCTATCTTTCTGGTATTATTTCATTTTACTCCTTCACGTGTTCTCTGTGTTCTTACAGTTCTGTGTTTGTACAATATTTGCAGACTGTTCTTAACAGTTATTTCCCACACATGACATCCCGTCTCCCACCTCCATGCCTGGGGCACAGATATGCCCCCTATGTCTCAGCAATCCCTCCTCACTTCTTCCTTAAAACTCCCTAGCTTACTTCAGGCTATGATAGCTGCCAGTTCAGCACAAGACCTTTCCTGAGCCCCCAAATTACTTTTCCCTCTTGATATTACTTTGTATTATGTGCATATGCTTGGCATTTAGTTACCTACATATTTCATGTCTGCATAAGATATTGAATGTAAGCTCCTTGAAGTCAAGGACAATTTTGCTTTTTGACTTTGTGTCCCCAGAAATTAACATAGTGCTTTTGCACACAGTAGGTACTTAATAAATGGCAAATGAACTAAACTGGTAAGGGGATATGGTGACTGCCGTCAGTATCATCTTCCAGAAAGAACAGCAGTATTCAGAATCAAGCCAATATGATAAAGAAGGTACAGTTTATTTACCAAAGCCTGTCACGGAGCCTTTAGAAATGAATTATTCCAAAGAAAGATCTAGTCAGTCAGTCTTTTACTCGTCTGACACCACTTCCCACTTTGTTTATCTCTGAAATGCAACATCACACCGTACGTGTTTCTTTGCTGAACACCTCACGTCACTCTAGTGCCTACATTGTGTTTGCAGGCAGCTCCTTACAGCTGGGAGCAGAATAGCTTGCTGGCTCTGGCCAGCCTTGGCTCTGGCATTCACTGCTCCAAGACTACTGAAGTCAGAATTGTACATTCATTTATCTACAGTATGAAATAACTTGCACAGGAAAGCATAACATAAGAGGAAATGGCAGACGAGATAGGGAAAGAAACTTTAGAGATGAAATAGGATGGGGGAGAAATAGATATAGTGAGAGACCCACTGCAAGAGAAAAGAAGGAGGATAGAATGTATCTCTTTGATCTTTTTATATGAGTTCTCTCTGAGCAGGGATTATGTATGGATTTTTAATATCTATACAATACCCAGAAGATTGTAAGGAAAGAAAAGAGATAAAGCAAAAAACCAAAATGAATAATGCCTTGAGAAGGACAAATACGGAAGATACAAAGACAAAATGAAAGAGCCTTGACCCTCAAGGAGGTCACATTCTATTGAGAGAAAAAAAATACATAGAAATAGAAGCATATACTAACATATATGTAATGTATATCTTCATATGCATATGTGTGTATATGTGTATATATATATATAACATAAACTTTATGCATACATATATATATATATATATATATATATATATATATATATATATATATATATATATATATATATATATATATAACATAAATCCAAGGGATTTTTTCTTAAGTGGGGGAAGGCACTTGTAGCTAGGAAGGATCATGAAAGGCCTTATATAGGAGATAGAATCTCTGCTGAATTTTGAAGGAAGTTAGAGATTCCTAGAGGTAAGAATGAGGAGGGACTGTATTCCATTCAAAGACGTGGAGATAGGAAGTAGAATGAATGTCTTGTGCGAATAAGACCAGTTGGGCTACACCGTAAAGGGCAGAAATTAAGGCACTGAAAAGCAGGAAAGGTAAGTTGTAGCCAAGTTGCCAAAGACTTTAAATGTCAAAGAGAGGAGTTTATATTTGGTCCTAGAGGCAGGAGAGCCACTGGACTTTCCTGAGCAGGAGAATGATATGGTTAGAACAGTGCCTTAAGAATGTCACTTTGATAGCTGTGTGAAGGTGAAACTGGAGGAATGATAAGTATGAGGAAAACCAAGAAAGAACCAGTATGATGAAAACTAAAGAGGAGAGACCATCTAGGAAATGTGATCAACAGTGCCAAGTGCACAGAGGACAAGAAAGGTGAAGACTGAGAAGCGATCATTGAATTTGACAATTAAGCCATCTTTGGTATCTTTGGAGAGATCAGTTTTGTTTGAGTGATTAGGTCAAAAGACCTAATTATATAGCATCAAGATATTACTCTCAAGAGGAAAGGAAATGAAACCAAATGAGTACAGACTCTATATTCTAGGACTTGGGCTGTGAAAGAGAGAGGAGATATTGGTATGTCTCTAAATGAAAGGAAGGAAGGAAGGGAAAAAGGAAGGAAGGAAAGAAAGAAAGAAGACAGGAAGGAAAGAAAGAAGGAATTAAGGAAGGGTGAGAAGAAGGGAAGGCAGGGTAAGAGAGGGAGAGATAGAGGATAAAAGGGAAGAAGAGGAAGAAGGAAAAGAAGGAAGGAGGGAGGAAAGAAGAAAATGAAAAGGAAGGAATGAAGGAAACAAAGAATAGATGTATGCATATGTTTCTGGAAGGCAGTGTTCAGCAACAGAGTCTGAGGAATGTTGTTACTCCATTATTACTTAGATTATCATATTAAGATCCAGGCCATGCTATTTCAAGACTCAGCC
Organism: Notamacropus eugenii; assembly: GCF_028372415.1. Classification (NCBI taxonomy): domain Eukaryota; kingdom Metazoa; phylum Chordata; class Mammalia; order Diprotodontia; family Macropodidae; genus Notamacropus; species Notamacropus eugenii. The sequence goes on from NC_092872.1 coordinate 651,482,532, forward strand.
TTGCCATTAGCATAATGACTGGACAAATATAAAAACTCAACTCTACCTCCTCACCACTCACTCCACCAACCCCTTGCACATTGCTTCTATGTTCACCATTTTATCAAACATGATCTCTAAAAGGTTACCAAATATTTCCTAATAGCCAGATATAATGGCCTTTTGTTCAGCTCTGATCCTCCTTCCTTCCTCAGTAGCTACTAACTCCTTTTGAATGCTACCTTCCCCCTTGGCTTCAGAGATCCCTCATTTTTCTGATTTGTCTCATATCTGCTCTTTCTATCACCTTCACTAATTTGTCACCCTCTTCTTGACTACTTAATGTTCCCTGAGTTCTGTCCTCAGACCTCTTTTCTCTCTACATTCTCTCCCTTGCCCATCTCATTCATTCCCACGGTATAAATTCCCCCTTCTTTGATGACTACCAAATCTCTCTCCCTGGTCTGGGTCTCTCTTTTGAGCTCCAGATCCACATTTTCGATTGCCTACAGGACATCTCCACCTGCACATTCTAACAGCACCTTAAAATTGAGCTTACTATCTTTCCTCCTAAGCGTGTTCCTTTTTCTGATATCGCTAGTTCTACTGTTGCCACCATTTATGCAATGTCTCATATTTGAAACTTTGGTCTTTTTTTTACTCTTTTTGCAATCAGTTCCCAAGGTCTATTGATTCTTTTTCTGCAAGAACTCTCACAACTATTCCTTACTTTCTATTCATATGGACACCACCATAGTACAATCCTTCATTGCTTCTCGGTTGGCCCATTTCTAAAGCTTCCTGGCCCATCTTTCTGTTACCACTTTCTTCTTCCTTTACTCCAATCTTTATGATATTTTTCCAATGCATAACTCTGGTCTGGTCACTCCTCTGCTTGAGACCTTTCAAAGACTGCCTGTTGTTTGCTATTCTACTTCTGGCTTCAATAGGAAAGGGGATGAAAGAAAGACTTGAATCAAAGAAGTAAGAAAAGAAGCAAGAGAACTAGCTAGTATTTATATAGCCCTTCAAGATTTATAAAGCAATTTACATGTATTTTCTCATTTTATCTTCATATCAAGCTTAAGTGGTATAGTGGATAGAGTGCTAGGCTTGGCATCAGGAAGTTCAAATTTGGTCTCAGATACTTTCTGTATGATCCTGGGCAAGTCACTTAACCTCTGTCTGCCTTAGTTTTTCCAACTGTAAATTGGGGATTATAATAGCACCTACTTTCCAGAATTGTTGTGAGGATCAAATGAGATACTATTTATAAAGTGCTTAGCACAGTACCTGACACATACTAGGCACTTAATAAATCCTTATTTCCTTTATCTGACAATTCTGTAAGGTAGGTACTATTTGAAGATTACTAACTTGATTCCCAATTTACAGATGGGGAACTGAGGTCAAGAGAGTTTAAGTGACTTACTCAGGATTGCACAGTCAGTAAGTGTCCAAACCAGGATCTGGAACTCAGCATTTTCCTGACTTCTGGTCCTAGAACTCCCTACATCTACTATACTACCTACTTACCCAATGTAAATTGAATCTTGGAGGGCTCTGGAATTCTGAAGGTCAAAGATTGAATTTGAGGAATGGAAATTTTGTAGTCGTGAAGGAGGAATTTAAGGATATCATGCTACAGGAGAAAGGGGAGATCTAAGGAGAAAAGCTAGAACTGAAGGAAAAAGATTCCAGGACAAGGAGTATTCAAGCAGAGAGAATTGAAAAGGAGAGGAAGAAAGAGAAGGAGAAAAGAAGAGGAAAAAAAGAGAAAGAGGGATCAAGGAGAAGAACGTTGTTAAGACAAGTAAGATAAGGGAGGATGTTCATAAGTAAAGACGAGAGAAAGGAAATTAAATATGGCTGTCCAAAACCTAATAAAGTGAGAAAATTCTAATAACAAGTTACTCTGCTCTGGAGTTGGAGAACCCCTCAAAGCAATACATCAGTATTTGTTCTTGCCAGGGAAGCTTCTAGGAGAAAGGTCTTTTAGAAAATATAGAGAGCCAGGAGGAGTTTGCAATGGCATTCATAGGGCGTATGATATTTTTATTTCTGCCACAGCCAAGTTATTAGTGAATATGCTCAATGGACTAGCTGCTCTCCCTTCTAAGAGAGAAAACTAAAAGGCCTTAGAAATAATTTTACACACTCCAGATTATCATGGAAAAAGAAATATTCCATTAAAAGTAGAAGGGGTTCAATATTAAACAAAAAAGGATCTGGAAAAAGGAAATGCACGTCAAGAGGATGGATGTGGAAGAACGTGACATAGAGGAGAAAGAAGATAGCCATTGCACACTTGGAGCATAGCAACTGCTATTGAGCTCTTCCTGAAAGGGGAACCTGTGCCTTCTGAGGAGGAAGTAGTTACTTCTCTTCCAAGGAGTATGATGAGGGTCTACAGTTGAGTAATTATCAGAAGAAGAAGAGAAAGGTAGTGATGGTTGGAGACTCTCTGCTGAGGTGGACTGGGACAATGCTCTGATGACAAGAGAATGGAATGCCATCTTGCCAGAGCACAAATTCCAGACTTGGCAGAGAACCTCCCAAAGTTTATCAGAACAGATGGCTGCTACCTACTTTTGGTGATTCACCTGAGCACAAAATGATTTGGCCAGATGGGAAATGCAAAGAGCACTGCTAAAGATTGCAAAGTGTTAGGCAACAAATAGAATACTTGAGGGGCACAGATGACATTTTCATCATGAGTGCCCATCAAATGTAAGAGATTGAAATGAGGAAGACTTGAGAGGTGAAACTCAGGTTAAGAAGATAGTTATTGAGAAAGCAATTTAGATTTCTAGACCATAACTTAAAAGATTAAAATGGAGAGTTCCTGGCTAGGAAGGGAATGCATCTAACTAGGACTAGTAAGAAGATGTTTACCTGGAGTCTTACAAAAATTTAATCCAAGGGGTTTTAAATAGAAAGTGGTAGAGGGAAAGGAGAGAAGGAAACAAACTGCCTGTACATATCCACCATGCTAGATACCATAGAGATTAGCTAATCAAGGTGGGAAGAACGACCAGAAAGATAGCTAGAAACTCATGTGGAATAAAATCCAAGAAACTCATAACCTAAGACATCTATACACAAATGCAAAAAGAATGGGTAGCACGCAACTTTGATCATCATATCAGTATCACTGCGACTTGGTGGTGTGAGTCTCATAATCAGAACATGGCTCTGGAGGAATCTGTCTCATTCAGAAGAAATGACAAAAGCTACCCTAAATCAACTAATTCTTTCAATTAATTTAAAGCTCATTAATCTTAAGAGCATCAACATATATTTGAAAAGTAGTAACATATACATGAACGAGACATATTCTGTTTACATCTGAATGTGTATTTGCATATTGATTACAGTGAAACAATTTTCCCCGTAGGCACAACTAAAACATCAGCATTATACAGTTGTACACACAAGACCAAGTCATCACACTGAATATTTTGTTGGCACTAGACCAAGTTCAAAATGGCAGTACTCCATGCATTAATGAAATGAAGAGTCCTTGCAATAACGCTCTGGACTCTAGGGGTCTATGGCTCACAGGCTGAGAAATATTGAACTACATGCTTGCTAAGGTCCTTCTTGGCTCTCAAATTCTACCCTGCTAGGATCCACACGTGCAATATGAGCTCTCATCCAAGTAGGAAGAGATGTTTTGGTTTGCTTAAATTTTCTGCAGCAGAGCTTTATCTTTTCTAAAGTATATTTGATGTAAGGTAGTCTGAGGAAAGGAATGTTTGGGTATCACAATGGGAAGAGAAGGCACAAAAGATGGGAGTAGGGTTAGAGCTGAGCTAGATATAGAGGGAGTGTGGGAAGTGGAAGGAAAAGAAAAGGATTCTCCTCTAGGGGGAAAGTGGTTCTGAATCATTAGGAACCGAGGGGCAGGAGGTAGGAATTGGATAACCACAGAGCATGAGCAGTACTAAGTACAGAGAAGGGGAGTTAACTCCAGGGTTCCAATTAGAATGACATGGGGGGAGCTCTGCACATCCTCACTCAGAGTTAGGGCCCTTTCATATGATTACAGTGTGAGAAGGGTGGATTCTTTATTTGAGAAGAGACATATCAATTGTTACCATAATCATTTAAAATGTTTACTTAACAAGTATCATTCTGTGCAAGCCTCCATACTAGGTCACAGAGAAAGAATGGGAACATGCCCCCAAGGGAGGTATATTCCAGCCTCAGGACCATGACGGGATCTTCCAGGGCATTGGTCAGCTGGCCAGTGCTGAGGGCCTAAGGAGAAAGTCAGCAAAGCCCTGGTCTTGAATCCCCACTCCCATTTCAGGTTGTGCATTTCAGTTACTTTTTTTCCTTTTCTGTCTCAAATTCAACACATTTGAATACATATACTTTTGCTTTGACATTACAGTAAATCTGATATTACAGTAAGAGAATCTCTGAATCCAGCCTCATCACATCTATGAATTATGCCGTTTTCTCCAAGAACTCTAAACCAGAATCAGTAGTCTAAAGGCATCATTCCCTCTTCTCTCTCCTTCATGTTGTAGTTATACCACTTGGACCACCTATCTTCCTCCTTATCTCCCTATTTTCCCACCCACCAAGTACTGATTGCTTTCTAGAGAGAAGGTAGAACATAGGAAGAAAAGAGAGACATACACTTAGACCACATGGGACTATACCATGATACTTCTCTCTATATGGTCCCTGCCAAGACTACATTGGACTAAGGTCTAGCTCACTGCTAGATAATTACTATGATCAGCAGCAGGTTGGATCCAGGATCTGGTCTATGGTATAGACTCTGTAGATCGATCTCACTTAGAGAGCCTGGCTCCACTGGTTTTGTGAAGAAGTCTCCAATGTGGGACTGCCCTCTCTTTAGGGGGGCAGTATTAAGGGGGTTAGTATTAAGATTTGACTTTGTCTTTCCTAGGATCTCAGGGTAGGGGTGTCCCATGTGAATGCAAGCGAAATAGCTCTATCCTCCAGTCTTGGATGAGATCTGCAATTCTAGGGAGCACTTTTAAATAGGACAAAACAAGTCACAGAGCACATCAATGAATCACTCAATCCCTGAGTCATTTCTTAACAGTGAATCTAGCCTAAAGGAACTAAAATCTTTAAAAAATTGGAAAAGTGTCAATTGCTTTGTGCTACAGATTGTTAAGGGTATTGTACAATTAAATAGAATATAAATCACTTTAGCTGAAAAGCAAGTTATCGGTTATACTAATAGGTTATAAAATATTTAACCTTATGCTATTTAACACTTCATAATTTGTTGGTAAGTAATGTTGCATGTGTTACCTTTATATCCTTGCTCAGTTTCCCTGAGATCAATTTTGGTTATTGGTTTGAAGTCAATATCCCATAATCGTATGCACCCATCTCGACCACCAGTGGCAAAGCCCTCATCACAGGCATACATGCTAAAGATTCCAGCCTGTTGATCAAATAATGTGATTGTTAGCAATTCAATCATTCTAAAAATGGTTTGTACATATCTTTTCATCATTAGACAAAGGAAACATTCATTCTACTCAACAGTTAGTAGGTCTAGATAGCGCGCATTCTTAGACAACTTTGTTTGGGAAGGAAATATTCCCCAAATGAAAAAATGATCTAAACAAATCAGAGAATCTACTTTATCTGAAGTAATCCTTCCCAATTTTAATATTTGAAAGCATATTATGACCAACATTCTGTAGTACTCACAACTAAAGTAAATTTGGAAATAGTGAATACTCAATGGTTATGAAACTACTTTTATAAAGAACATTAAGTCAGTCAGGGGACACAAATAAATTGCTGCCCAAACTAATCAAGCAAAAACAAATAAGTAATACAAAATGTTTTTATGAATACAGAAAGGCCTGAGATATGATTAAACTAGTTCAATCAGATATCACTTGAAATCTAATTAGAACTGAAAGAATGAATTGCATTTTCTTGGGCAGGATCAAAACTACATCTGTAACAGTCTATTTTTTGTTTTTTGTTTTTCACTTTTGAAGCAGATGTACAGATCACCATGTTTTTCACATTAAGTTTTCTTCAGTATGTTTAAGACTTCCACCAAAGTAAGGTGGCATCATATGATGCTGCACATGGTTCATTCTACTAGCTGATTTTTTTGCAAATTTGAAATGCAAATGTCTGGCCCAGAGGTGGGGAACGTGAGGTCTCAAGACCACATGTCGCCCTCTAGGTCCTCAAGTGAAGCCCTTTGACTGAATCTAAACTTCACTGAACAAATACCCTTAATAAAAAGATTTTTTCTATAAAACTTGGACTCTGTCTTCAAGACCACAGCTACCCCACCCCTGTTCTGATCTACTGACCAAATGAATTTACTGATGGAAGTATTCCAAATACAGAAGATACTGTATTTACTTTTAGAAGATCATATGGAAGACTTAGGAAGTGAGGGGATTGGTCCATGATATAGAAAACAAAAGCTCAGTGTCAACACAGACCAATTTTTTTTGTATTATTTAGAACTGGGCTTTCCAAAGAGTACACGTAATAGTCTCTTAATTTTCAAGGGTATGTATTAGTAAAGGGCAATATGAAATCTTCCAGGGGACAATGAGGTCCAATAAGTTTGGACTACGCATTTAAACAAATTTCTGTTCGCTACAAACTTTTTCAAAGGCCTTTCCCTTCCATATTTTTTCTCTATTCTCCTTTCCCCAATACTCATCAATTAAGCACTTTCTATTTTAGCAACTGGGATCATCATAAATTAAAAAATCTAGAATTCAAGATTTGGAGGTTAACCATTTTCCTATCTGACAAAAGAGATCAGAGTGGTAAGACAGCACTGTCCTTCTGTTTCTATCCTGTCAAAAGAAAAGGCTGTCTTAATTTTGTCTGCATAAGCATTAAGAACTGACATGACACATGATGTGGTAGAAAAGCTACTCATCTAAATTTTCAGAGTATTCACAATGAACATCACTAAGGTCAAAATGAAATAATAAGAAATAATAGCCCTTTAAGGTTTGCAAAATACTTTACAAATATTATCTCATTTTGATCCTCACAATACCCCTGGGTGGTAGGTGCTACTATTGACCCCATTTTACAGAGGAGGAAATTGAGGCAGACAAAAGTAGTCACAAAGTTAATAAGTGTCTGAAGCTGGCTTGAACTCAGGTCTTCCTGACTCCAAGTCCAGTTCACCTTGTAGCTGCCTAAAAAGTTATGGATCTTATTTCACAGTAAGATTAATTGGTGAAATAAAATGTAACTAATAAAAGAATTATAAATACCAGAAGCCTAGTATTCAACAAAAGGTACTGCTGATTAACAATGCTAGTTATAAGGCCAATAGCTCCAGAGAATGTCATATAAGTTATGACCTTGAAATGCATTTTCTCCTCAGTTACTTGGGAAATAGTTATGAGACATAACAGGAGTTCAATTTGAAATCTAATCCTTCATTTTAATGTTCTTTTAATTCATGCTGAGTGCTCATTGAGGTCAGTGTAGTCCTAAGGAGCAGATCAAAAATACAGAGGTTGAGTCTTTCATGACTTCCCAAACTATCCCCTCATGACACTTACGCTATGAGCTCCTTGAATTGTGCGGACTAAGTTTAGCCCTTTCCAGACATAGATATCTCCGTTTAAAGCACCAGAATAGGTAACATCTTCTTTGGCACACGAGAGGCAAAGGATCGTCTGCAGATCCCCTGTTTTGCCAAATATTCCTCTTTTTGCAGTCAGTGCATTTCCACATAGTGTCCAAAACTACAGAACAGAAACAATAGATTAAAAGCCATCTTCAAAAACACATGATTCCAGAGTCTCTCATCACTGATATCTATTCGCTGGAGTTGCATGGCATAAAGACATAGGGAGCATCGTATCTGAGTTATTGAGTTCATGGGGGAGTGAAGTCAGAATACTCTGCATTCTTTTAACCAGATACTAATAGTATCACTATGCTAAAAATCTGAAGCATCATTAAAAAAGTCTTCTGTGGCAAAGAATTACAATAATCATTAAACTTCATATACTGATTTAAATTTCACAAAGAGTACTTCATGCGTCATCTCATTTATTCCTTATAAACCTGTGTAAAAATAGTTATATATTTTCAGTGGTTTAGTAATTAAGGAACTAGTGCTGTTTTCATTTTAGCAATGAGTTACTAATGCTTGTCAAATTATTTCACTTTTTAGTAGCAGGAAAGTCAATAACCTCAAGGAATTAGAGTAACTCATAAGTCAATTAGAGTTGATTCAAAGTAGATGATGGATCATAAGGGTTTTTTTTTAAAAAGAAGCTCATAGCACTTCAAATATGCCCATATTTTCAAATGAAAGGTTAGCTGGTTAATTACAAGTACACTGAAAGTTGGAAAATGTGATGAGGTGTGATGGAAAGAGCACTGGATTTGGACTCTGAACACCTGCTCGATACCAGTTCCACTATTTTCTGCCTGTGTGAACTTGGCAATTCACTAAAACTCACTAGGTATCAGCTTCCTCACCTGTAAAATGAAGGAGTGCTACTTGACTTTTGATGATGGCTTTTGGGATCCCTTCCCACTCTATGATTCCAAAGGTTTCTTTTAAGTAAATTTCTATGCTTCAAAAGTCCCAATTTCTCTTTTATTCATTATTGATATAATCTCTCAGAGATAATATTAATTATCAGTAAAGTATGTCAGTGTGCAGAAATGGGAAATGCTGCTGGTTCATTATTATTTTCCTTTCATTCTTTTTTTTTGGTGAGGAAATTGGAGATAAGTGCTCAGGGTCACACAGCTAGTAAGTGTCAAGCGTTTGAGGCTGGATTTGAACTCAGGTGCTCCTGATTCTAGGGCTGGTGCTCTATCCACTGAGCCACCTTGCTGACTCTTTCTTTTCACTCTTAAGTGGTATAAATGGCATAATTTTATTTTGAAAAGGAGTATATCATAGTAGATAGTGCCTCTACTCCTAATTTCCAAATTTCGAATGTCACCTTTGATACAGAGGGGCTATGGGACCGTAGGCAAGTCATTTAATCTCTCATTGACCTAGACTGCTTCCAGAAACTTTAAGTTGTAGAGCAGTTACTGATCTGCATTGATTGAAGTCTCTATGGACTTCTAGGCGCCATCATTGCAGTGGGGATACTATGGTTCTCAAAAACTACAAAACCAGATCATTTACAACTAATAATGAAAGTAGGACAAAAAATAGACAAGAAATACAACAGATGTTCCTAATGTTCCTAAACTTATCCATTCTCATCACCAATGACAGTGGAAGCACCACATTTGATCAATAAACACCTTAATCCCTAAAGTTCATACAAAATCCTGGTTTCTATTTTCCACCTGACTTGGGAAGGTGAGAGGTGAAAGAGTTCTGGCTTGTGCCCCAGTAACACTTGGCCCTTGAGAAAATTAAGATCAGCTGTACCTGACCAACAATGTACAGGAGAAACCTGCTTGTTTGGCACATGTTTAAAGACAATTGGGGGGTAGACATTCATGGTATTTTGAAAAGGAGAAGTTTCTAAAAAAAGTGGAAATGAGACAGATAGTGTTATTACCAAAAGAAAAGAAATGGAAAAAACTTCAGAAATTACTAGTTTATGAGTCCTCCTCTGCAAGTTCTTTATAAGAATGGTCTGTGAGTGGACAGGCACTGACAATGAAGCTAGAATCAAATAGAAGGCAAGCAAGCTGACTCACATTTGGAAATATTAGATATTGTGTTATTTCATAAATAATGCGTTAAATATTAGATAATTAATATTTATAAATGATAAATATCGTAAAATAAATGAGGAAAATATTAAATACGATTTCATGTGCAATGCGTTAAATATTAAAAGACCTAGGGGAAACCCTCCAGCATGATAGATAGAGTCTCTATGGAAGCATATGGTCAAGAATCACACAAGAGGAGAAAGTATGGATAGGGTACAGTGGAGAGCACTTCTGCATGGATGATAGCAGAGTGTCTACATGATGCAAAACATCATGATCAGAACTGAAAATATTAGCTATTTATCCAAATATTGGATAAATATGTGATTCTACGCAAGTTACTTAACCTCTCATAGCTTCAGGCAATGCCAAGACTAATTTTCCACAATGGTAGTTCCTATAGATAGGACATCACAGGTCTAATTTTGAAAACAAAGTTGCATATACTCTGCTTGTATAAGACACATAGAGAGAATTATGGTCAGTTCTGAGTGTCATAATTTTAGGAGGAGCATTGACAAGTTGAACAGAAACCAGGAAAATCAAGGGCTTCAGATGGATGCCATAACTAGCACTCACTTTAGGAACTGAGGGTCTGTACTCTATAGAAGAAAAAATTTAGAAAGGACATGATGACTGTCTTCAAATACTGGAGGACTGTCATATCAGACTACATAAATATGAAGATTCAATGATACATCTAACCTATCAGTGCCAAGTCAAGATGGTTTGCTGACTCATCTGCAAAAAAAATGGAGAATCATCAAATGGCATCTCCTCTGTTGTAATCATTTCATGTTGGGAAAACCATGGGTGATAGTTTAGGGTGATATTCACTTGCTCGAAGTAAATAAGGCAAGCATTTTTATTTGCACTGTTTGGACTTCTTCAGTCTATAATCATAGATCATCTAGTTCAGCTCCTAAAGGGCCTCTCCTACATTAAAAATGCACAATCTATGTGTAAAGGTTGAAAAAGTCTAGACAATGTCAACAACTCTGTTAGGCTTGTTTGCTTCAGATTCAGTGAAGCATATCACCCCAAGTTGTTATTGTTTTTCAAGAGCTAATTTCAGATAATTGTTGTTTGATTGCTTGAGTGCTGGTAATTAGGCAAAATATGCAGGAATTTCATGCAAGGTCTGTCAGATTTTTTTATCCATATTTATTTATTTATTTGCCAACTGTGGTGCTTACCTTTGGACTAACTGCAATGATTCAATAAAAGAGATAATTTTAAAATGCACATCTGACAATTGAATACATAAACTATGAACTGTGACGATTTATGGCAGAGTCTGCTGGATTTTTTTTTTTTTTTTGCTAATTCCTTCCTTAGAACAAACTCTTCAAGTTGTAGACAGACAGAAGCAAGGGCCTAGCCACTGGGGGTTTCTTTAACTGGACCTAGCTCACTGGCAGATGCTTTCCATTTGTCTTACAGATGAGTGCCTGTTTTTGTTCTCACTAATGGATGTCTGCTAAAGTATAATTAATGAAACTGACAAAAAAGAGGGTCCCTGAGATTTTATAAATGAAATTTTAAGAGCATGAGGCATTTCTGCTTTTAGATAAAGTGGATTAAAAATGTGAGTTAGCCAAGAAAGGAAGGAAATGGAGAATAAAAGAGAAAGCATTGTTCGAAACAAGCATTTTACCTTCTTGGTATCCAAAAAATATGGTTTGGGGGTGTTTTGTTTACATAAAATTAAGACAAATGAAATAATCAAAGGAATAGTTTCTAAATTATTTAGTTTCCTGGAGTTCTTTGAGATGAGTTACAGCAGTTCAATTCAACAATAACTCAGCAAACATTTGTTAAGCACTGATAATGTGCACACGGTAAAAGCAGGGGAAATATTTAGAGAAGTCTCTAACTTCATAAAGTGTATAGTTTAGTGGAGTGCACCTAAATAATGGTTCTAGAGAAATATATATGTATTTTTTATTCTTCCAGGTTATCTATAAAAGTATGAAACAGATAATCTTAATTTGCCACTTATGCAAGACCATAAATGTGATTTGGGAATTATTTCCTCAGATTAAATTTGTTAAATAAACAAAGATCACAAAATGTGTTCAAAGATACTAGGGGTTGGTAGCACATCTTGGACCTCGCAACCATGTATGGTACATGGTAAGGCTTGTTCCACCCCTCATTCTCTTGCCACCAAAGCAGGACGGACAAGCTGGAGTAGTAAAACAGACCAAAGGATGAGCATAAGGATTGTTTCAGCAAAAGGCTGGTTAGTGAATGCTTTCCCACTTGCCAGCTGCCTGCATCATCTCATATAGTACTGTGCTGCAGAGAATTGTCAAAAATTTCAGCCTGGAGATGAGGAATTTGATGAAAGAGTTCTTCAAGCACAATTTTATACCGAAGTCTGCAGTTTCAGGAAGGAAGATTACTAATCACAGTGAAGGGGAGGATATTTCTGAAGCAATAAAACAGTATAGCCCCCATTGAATTAGAAAATCACAAAATGTTAAGGCAGGGAACAAACCTGGGAGATCATCTAAATGTGAGAATCTGCTGGGAAAAAAAGCCAAACAAATTGGGAATGGCTAGCCTGAAAAAAAAGTAGACTTAGCATGAAGCATCATAACCATGGTCCCATATTTGAATGGTGGCCATGTTGAAGAGAGATTACATTTGTTCTGTTTTGGTCCTAAAAGGCCTGAACCAGGAGCAACAGCTAGAAGTTGTAAGCAACCAAGCTTGGACTTGACGTAAGGAAAAAAACTTCCTAACAATTAGGAAAAAAAGCGAGCTCCTTCAGGAAGGAGTGGGTTTCTTCTCACCAAAAATTTTCAAGTAAGATCTAGGACTATGCCACCTCTTTTCCCGCAGTCTTCTCACCCTAGAGATTACCTCATTCCTGAAGCCCTTTTCTCTAGTTGGTTACATACTGCCTGGAACCTCCATTTTAGGAAGTACTCAGGTCAGCCATGTTCACTTCTGGCTCAGGGTTGCTATTGACTGTCTGGACTTCCATTTCCCTCCAGCAGCCTTCTCACCCTCAAGATCCCTCCCCTACCGCCATACTTTGTAGCTCTCCCTTTTACATGTTGTCTTCCCCATTACCATGTAAGCTTCTTGAGCTAAAGGACTATATTATAATTGCTTGTATTTACATTCCTAATGCCTAGCATTGTGTCTGACACATGAGTAAACACTTAACTGATGTTCTGTCTATCTATTGATCAATCTGTCCATCTATTCCTTCTTCCATCTATCTATCTACTCCTTCATAAATCTATCAATCTATGTATTCATCTATCTGTCTATATATCTCTCTATAGATCAAAGTCAACACTTAATAGATGCTGTCTGTCTGTCCATCTATCAGTCTGTCTATCAGTTTATCTGTTCATATGTCTAAATCTCTATAGATCAAAGTCAACATTTAACAGATGCTCTGTCTCTCTATCAGTCTATTCATCTGTTTATATATCTCTCTATAGCATCAGTCAGCACTTAAGAGATGCTCTATATATCTGTTTATCTGTCTGTCCATCTGTCCATCCATGTATGTATGTATGTATGTATGTATCTGTCTATCAGTAGGTCTATTCGTATCTAATTCTCTATAGAGTCAAAGTCAACACTTAACAGATGCTATATCTATCAGTCTATCTATTCATCTGTCTATATATCTCTATAGTGTCAAAGTCAACACTTACCAGATGCTCTGTTTATCTGTCTATCCATCTGTTCATCTACCCATTTATGTATGTATCTATCAATCTATCATCTGTCTGTCTATCTATTCATGTCTAACTCTATAATTCAAAGTCAACACTTAACAAACGCAATATCTATCAGTCTATCTATTTATCTGTCTATATAGCTCTATAGAGTCAAAGTTAACACTTAATAGATTCTCTGTCTATCTCTCTATATGCCTACCAGTCTGTCTATTCATCTGCATAACTATCTCTCTATAGATCAAAGTCAACACTAAACAGATACTCTGTCTCTATGTCTGTCTATCTCTCTAAGTACTTGTTGAGCTTGTTGTAGAGAGGATTTTTTTTCTAGGTCCACATTGTACTAGATTGCCTCTGGGGTATCATAGGTACCTTGCAAACTGAGATAATCTGTAAATTTCCCTTATCCTTTTTTATTTAAATAGGTTAGGAAGATGATGTCCAAAGAAATAAAGTAATGTGTTTAAGATCATAAAATAAATTAGTTCATTCCTTTCTCTTTTTTTTTTGCATAGTTATCTACCAACCTTATGAACTAGGATGATCTATGTAAAGTCAGAAGTAAGGAATGTTGGTTGAGTTAATTTTATTTTCTGTGTATGTAGAACATGCTGGGTAATAAAGAACAGAATGGCTCCTTTTTTTGTCTTTTCTGTTTGCCTTCCTGTCTTCTTGCTTTCTTGGTACAGTCCAATTAAAAACAAGTGTCCTTGAATTTCTATACTGACTGCAATATGGTTCCTGTCTGCTAAGAAAACATTTCATAAGATCAAACAAAAAATTTTCTGGTTTGACATACACATAAATATATTTCCCAAACTTTTTAAAATTCTGTTTCACAGAATTTAAAATACAACTTCTCAAAAAGGTGTGCTGCTGAAACTATTCTGAGCTTCCCTGTTTAATATTTAATTACATAGAGTGCCCTTTCCAATGCCTGCTGAGTGCTTTATTTCATTACATTATTTTGCATTTCTGAAAGTCTGCCTTATCAGCTGGAATGAGGTACGGATAGGTGAAAGATAGACAAAAGCACCAGAGAATTAAGAAAAGGTCTCTGCTCCCCCAAAGATGAATACTTAGCAGTTCCTTCAAATTCCCAAGTATTTGCATAAAATAACTTCACCTGAAATCTGTTCAAAATAAAATAAAACATGAAAGCAATAAAACTAATTTTACCTTAATATGTTTCACTCCACAACTAACCACTCTGTTTGGCTGATATGGATCCCAGGAAATATCAAAAATCTGTTTGGGGGGAAAAGCATAAAACATTATACCAAAATGTTTAAAATTTCTATTTTGATAATCCTTATTATGTACTAAAATCTAATTAGTTCTTTCATGTTTCCATATGTTAGGTTCAGTTAAATGGCACACAGTTTTATATTAATTCAGTACTTTAGAGCTTAAAAAATGAATTGGGTTAGATCAGGAATTCTTAACCTGTAGTCCATAGACCTTATGATAAATCTCAGTGAGTTTGTGAATTTGGATGGGAAAAATTAATCTTTATTTTCACTAACCTTTGATTTTCTTTGTATTCTTATGTATTTTATTTTATGTATATAAAAATGTTATTCTGAGAAGAGGTCCATAGCTTCACCAAACTGCCAAAGGAGTCCATGACATAAAAAAAGTTAACTTAGATGAAGGAAAAATCCAGTGACTGTGTCACATGTTCCCTATTTTCTTCTTCCTACTTATTGAAATCTTAAGAGTCTCTTGAGTAGAGAAATAAAATCATTTAGATACAGGGGTGAGGAACCTGCCACCTTGAGGTGACATGTGACCTTCTAGGTCCTCAAGTGTGGCCCTTTGACTGAATCCAAAATTCACAGAAAAAATCCCCTTAATAAAAGGATTTGTTCTGTAAAACTTGAATTCAGTCAAAAGGCTGCACCCAAGGACCAAGAAGACCACATGTGGTTTAGATCCAACTGATGGCATTTTTTGTAAAAATATAACAAAAAACCTTCAGATATATTGACAGAGGAAATGCATTTAACTACTAAAGTACTATGGCAATTCACTAGTGGTGTGTTTAAGGTTCTATTTATATAAACAATATGAGTAGATTTTGTATTTTTCCAAATATCTTAAAACGCTTCTGCAGAATTTGCTCTCTGTAAATAGCTACAGGTAGTACTAGTCTCCTTTTGGAGATGGAAAAAGCAAGACAGAGAAGTTAACATCAGAGCTAGCAATAAAACTCATCTTCTATCTTGTGATTTAACCATTTAAGCAATATGGAAGTTAGTCACGGCATATATAGGGGCAGTAATATTTATGTTGGATCAATAACAAAGATTAATTTAATCTGTAACCACCCTGCAGAAAGAATTGGAAAAATAATACCATAAAATATACTACCATTACCAAAGAAATGTAAGACCTGGAAAGGAGGTGAGTTTGTCATGTAGTGAGGATAAAGCCTACTTGCTCCATTGGTACACATGTAATATCAAAAGATATAGAAATCCCTCCACATATTGAGCAGATCCTTTCTGGGGGATTTAAGAGAAGACACATAGAAGAATCATGGATAGGTTGCAATATGCACTACTGTAGGGTTTACCTATAGTAGTAAGATCACAGATATAGTCCCTCAAAATAAATTCAAGCTCATTCCACTTTGCATTTGCTATCCTGCCTGGTTTCAACTCTGCAGAACAAGATATCCCTTGGTATTGATTCTGACCACTACCTCTATGCATTTCTTCCTTCTTTTGTATGTTGTCTCCCTATTTAGATTGTAATGTCCTTGGGAGGAGGGACTGCCTTTCTTTTTATTAATTGTATCCCCAGTGCTTAGCATAGTACCTGGCATGAATTAGGCACTTAATAAATCTATATTGGATTGGATCATATTAGAAGTACAAGATGCTACATGAGACCTATTCTGATCACCTCTTCATTATTATTGTCCTCCCAATTATGTTGTACTAACTTTGTGTACATATATACACATGTAATGTTTACTTATTTGTGCACATGTTGTTCCATGTAAGCTTTATAAGGGCAGAGACTTATTATTGTTTTATTTATCATTATTTGTAAGCCTGATACTTTGCACAGCATACAATGATGCTTAATAAATGCTTGTTGAATTAATAAATGAGTACAGACTATGTGGTCTGTAGGAAAGATGTGCTGAAAAATCAACCTGATTGGCTAGGAACTATTTACACTTTTACTTGTAAATGAACACAAAGTAGATAAAACTATATATCCAAGCAAATGAAGGAGAACACACTAAGAGAAAAGACAAGACTAAAATTATCTTCAGAAAAAAATTCAGAGGAATTTAGAAGGAAAGAATTTTAGAATAGGCTCATAGAAGCATTAAAATCTTTCTTTTGGTTAGATTTTCCTAGTTCTGAGTATTCTTCACAATTTCAATTTTCTATATCCATGCAAAGAGAATAGGCCAATATTGACATTTGGTATTGATTCAATTTATGCTACAGAATGGAGTTCTGGTGTAGGAAGAGTGCTTAAGGCACAAATAAGAGATTGTAGTATAACAATATAATTGTTTATAGTCACTAACATGCAGCTTGTGGGTGTGTACAGGTTATATGTAGGTATATGTGAAAGGTAGACTGGTGCCAACAAATCTGGAAAACTCAACAGTGACCGCTGAATTGGAAAATATCAGTTTATGATTCGATCCTAAAGAGGGGCAATGCCAAGGAATGTTCAAATTACTGAACAATTGTGCTCATTTTACATGTCAGCAAGGTTATACCTAACATTCTGCAAGCTGGGTTTCAGCAGTATGTGAACTGGGAATTACCAGAGGAGCAACCTGGTTTTCCAAGAGGCAGAGAAACTAGAGGCCAAACTGCCAACGTTTGCTGAATTATAGAGAAAGCAAGGGAGTAACATAAAAACATCTACTTCAACTTCATTAACTACACTAAAGCCTTGGTTTCTGGGGATCATAACAAAATGTATCAAGTCCTTAAAGAGAAGGAATACCAGATTATCTTACTTATCTCCTGAGGAACCTGTATGCAGGTCAAGAGGCAATAGTTATAAACCAAACATGGAACAACTTATTGGTTTAAGGTTAGAAAAGGAGTATAACAAGGTCATATATTGTCATTTGATTTATTTAAGTTATATGCAGAGTACTGCGAAATGCCCAGACTGGTTGAGTCAAAAGCTCTAATTAAGGTTACTGGGAGAAATATCAACAATCTTAAATATGCAGATGGCAGAAAGTGAAAAGAGATTAAGATGAAGGTGAAAGAGGAGAGTGGAAAAGTTGGCTTGAAGCTTAACTTCAAAAAACTAAGATCTTGGAAAATGATCTCATCACTTCCTGGCAAACAAGGGGAGAGGAAATGGAAGCAATGTTAGATTTATATTATTGGGTTCAAAGATCAATGCAGATGGCAACTGTAGCTATGAAATTAAGACACTTGCTCCTTGAAATGAAAGCTATGGAAAATCTGGACAGCATACTAAAAAGCAGAGACATCATCTTGTCAACAAAGGTTCATATAGTCAAAGATACGGTTTTTCTAGTAGCAATGCATGGCTGTGACAGCTGGACTATAAGGAAAGCTGAGTACCATAGAATAGATGCTTTTGAATTGCGGTGCTAAAGAAGAGTTTTGAGAGTCCCTTGGACAGAAAGGAGATCAAGTCAGCTAATACTTAAAGAACTTAATTCATGTTATTCATTGGAAAGACAAATATTCAAGCTAAAACATAAATACTTTGGCCACCTAATGAGAAGATGGGGCTCACTGGAAAAGACCTTGATGTTGGGAAAGACTGAAGGCAAAAGGTAAAGGAGATGGCAGAGGATGAGATGGATAAATATTGTCATGGAAACAATGAAGATGAACTTGGACAGAATTTTGAGAAATAGTGAGGACCAAAGGTGCATGGGATCATGAAGAGTCACAATGACTGAACAACTAAGCAACTATAAGGGTGGTATGATTGTAAGGGCAAGTAAAATTAGGATCTTTTGCTGTTTTTGTATAATCAAGTGCCTGATTGAATCTTGTCTTTATCAATCAAGAGTCTTTACTAGGAGTAAAGTACAGAGTTTCTTTAACCATAAACAGTATATGTATTTGTACTGCTAATGTGATTAAAGATTCTCCTCATCCATTAATGGGCCTGCCCATTAAGCGGAGTTTGATTTGGGAAGATTTGTAGGAACACCCACAGCTTTTGTTAATGAGGCACTGTTTCTCAAGGGTTGGGATGTCCTCTGGCTCTAAAAAAGGTATAAATACTTTGGGGGTGAGGTTTTACTTTGAGGTTTAGTTTTTAATAAGATTTTAGTACCAAATGAGGACTCTGGGAAGCCTCTAGGGAGCTGCCACCCCCCCACCCCCCACTTTGAGAATCCAGAAGTCCTGCTTCCCTCTCTGGTAAATATGGTCAGACAGTCTGTTGAATATGGTCAATTGTCTGTTGAATTCAGGCAGAGGAAGCCATGTCTGTTGATCTTTTGATTTCTCTGTATTTTCTTTGAAATTCAGGGTGCTGACTCCCAGAACTGACTGAATGATATATGTACTTGGTTAAAGGAATGATACATGTGCTTGATTAAAGTGATTGTTAACCCCTTGAACGTTGTTTTCCTTTTATGAATGCAGATCTAAGAACCTGTGATAGCAGGCCCCCCTGTGCATGTTGGGGTGCTTACTGATACAATAGTATATAGAGCCTAGGAGTCAGATTGTCCTGGCCCTAAGTCTTGCCTCTGATACACCCTAGATGTGTGATCATGGGTGTGTCTCAAATTCTCAGCACTCTTAGTTGTTGATTTGCATGGTAAAGTGCATTTCCTCATCAGGAGTTTGCGGAACCAATGAAATAACCCTTCTTGCCTTGACTT
Source organism: Notamacropus eugenii (assembly GCF_028372415.1). Classification (NCBI taxonomy): domain Eukaryota; kingdom Metazoa; phylum Chordata; class Mammalia; order Diprotodontia; family Macropodidae; genus Notamacropus; species Notamacropus eugenii. The sequence goes on from NC_092872.1 coordinate 651,501,795, forward strand.
TCTTAACTAATCATCATTTCCACTTCTATCTTCATTGGATACTACAAAGGAAGAGTCCAAATGTGGGGTTTCTGCTCTCATTTCTGATGAAAATTAATTCCCTACTGAATTGCCAACTGATCCATTCCAATGGATCAGTTTACCTCCTTCTAGTTTCATCTATGAATGCTTTGAGAGGACTTAGTTTATAAGATTTCATTGCCAGCATCCTCCAGACTCATCATTTTTAGCTATTTTATGAGACTTCAGGCTACTTTAATTCATTTACCATCTTAGGTATTTCTAGATGGAGAAGCAGGTCCCGTGTACAGATGCCAGTCCTGGTTATACTTCTTTTACAAGTATAACATCCATTATAAATTAATAAATTGAGATTCTGGCTTACATCAGCCTTCTGTTGTTTCAGTTGATATGACACAGTTTGCTGAGAACTATTCACTCCAAACCTCTGAGGTAGAAGACCAGATCCTCATAGCACAAGTGAATCAAGGTACATTACTAACCCAAAGGGACCATAATTCTAAAATCCATAATTCTCCCTCTGTATAAAATGTTCACCTTAAAAATGAGAGTATATTCAATATTTAATGAGTCTTTCAGCAGGGACATCTAATTAAATGAAAACACTTCAATGGTTCTGTGATCTTCTTCTGTGATTTGGCCCCAGTGCAGATGGGTGCAACCTACCCATACTCTCTTCTCAATTTCTGTGATTCTTCCTCAATCCTCCATGGAGGTTGTACTTGAGACTTTAAAAGGCCTCTCTGGCTCTTTCTTTCTTTCTTTCTTTCTTTCTTTCTTTCTTTCTTTCTTTCTTTCTTTCTTTCTTTCTTTCTTTCTTTCTTTCTATCTACCTTTCTTTCTCTCTCTCTTTCTTTCTCTCTTTCTTTTCTTCTTCCTTTCTTCCATCCTTTCTTTCTTTTTTGGATACTAGGGTAGTCCTTCTGTCATCACTCCTTTCCAAAATTTGAATGACTCAATATCTTGTCTATCACACATGCCCTTGAAGGTGTATTTTAGGATATTTTTTGAGGTTGATTAATTGTGAATACTATCCTGCACCCACCAAGCCATTGTAATTGTCTCTCCTGAGATTGTAGTTTTCCATGATTTACCATTAACAGGAAGATATCGATGTTTAAAAAATATTACATATAATATATGCATATATAAATATATACTATATGTTTGACATCAATATGCATCATGAAGGCATTAAAAGCATGGCTCAGTTTCCTAAACTGACCCACCTCACTTTGGGTGACATATTAAATTCTATTCAACAAACTATATACTACATAACAACTCAAGGTATTAATAAGATATATTTTAAAAATCAACCACTGTTAGAAATTCAAAACAGTGAAGCAAAAAAGTGAATTATTCAAAACATTTTTGAGAAATATAATTCTTACAGACTGAAAGTAGTTATCCTATTGCCTCTTGCCTGATTGCATACAATTACTATTAAATTGTATCTTAATTGATTTTAATAGGAGCTCTACACAGACAAAAAAAAGACACTCAGGGGTCATTAACTATAGGATAACTTTATTTTTATGACATATATGTGTATATGAGAGGCATGGTGGACAGAAAGCTAGTCCCATAACAAGAAGCCCTAGAAGCATTGATTACAATGAGATTCATCAAGTACAAGTCAATTAACCTTATATGGAGGTGGTTCTTGCCAATTCCCACCCATCTACTTGTCACCTTGATCCCATTGTCCTGTCTCATTCAGGAACTTGTCCATTTGATCATATAATTTTTTGGTTCTAATTTTCCTTATCCACTTGTCCTTTTCTTGCTACCTATAAACCTGCTCTGATTTCCATCCTTTTAAAAGCTTCACTTCTATCATTTCTTCAAGTTGCCATATTTATTTTTCCCTTCACAAACTCCTGGGTGGGGGTGGGAAGAACTATCTATTTCCATTAACTTCACTTTGTCATCTCTTAAACTCGTTGCCCAGTTCCTTGCAATTTGGCTTCCATCCCCACTACTCTACGGAAACAGTTCTCTACAAGGCTCTTTACTGTTAAATCCAATAGCTAGTCTTTTCTCATTCTTCATCTTTTCCTATATATCTTTAATGTTTGACACAAATGACATCAAATATATCCTTTCCTCTCTTGGTTTGGATACTGTTGTCTCCAAGTTCTTTTCTAATCCATCAAATAAAAATTCCTCTGTCTCTCTTACAAGTTCATTATCTATATTCTGCAAAGGTATATTCTGGAGCTCCGCCCTAGGCCATCTCTTCTTCTCTTTCTACACTGTAATAGATTCAATTATCATCTCCATGCATATGATGCCCTATTCTATATATCTAACCTTTATCTCTCTCCTGAGTTGCAGGCCTTGATCTCCAACTGCCTGTTTGACATCTCCACTTGGATGTCCCACAGACATCCCAACTCAGTGTGCTCTCCACAGAATTGATTCTCTTTCTCTCAACCCATGCTTCCTCCTTCCTTTTGTATTTCTGTTAAAGGTACCACCATCCTTACACACCCAGGCTTGCAATTTAAAAGTCACTCTCAACTCTTCACTTTTCCTGAACCCCCATATTCATTTAATTGCCAATCCTCATCGATTCCACGTCCTCAACATCTCTCTCATCTGTCCTCTCAGTCATATAATAACCACCCTAGTCTAAGCCCTCATCATTTAAAAAAAAAATTATTTATTTTATTCTGAACTTAAGAAATGAAACAAGCATTTCCATAATATAGTAGAACAGAAAAAAGATGGTTGCACATCAAACTGCAAATCTATTATGTACGAAACTTGCTATTTCTTTTAGCTATATAATAAAGTTATTGTGTATTTTTCCTTTTTTTATTGTTTCTCTTTTTCTTTTCTTTTTCTTTTTTTCCCCTCTTTACTTTTTCTCTTTTTCTTTCCTCCTCTTCTCTTTGCCTCTCTCCCCTCCATTACCATTAGACACAAATCATCACTTCTTAACTAAACTAGAGCAATCACCTCTAATTTGTCTCCTTGCATCCTGGTTTTCCCCTCTCCAATACGTTCTCCACACCACTGCCAAACTGACATGCCTAAAGGCCAGATCTCACCATGTCATTCTTCAATTTAAAAATGGCTCCCCATTCCCTTTAGATTAAATACAACTATTCTCTTTGATATTTAGAATGCTTTGCAATCTGTCTCCAGCATACCTTTTCCAGAAGATATGAGTTTAAATCTACTCTCAGATTCTTACTAGCTGTGTGAACATGAACAAATTGATCAACTTCTGTTTGCCTCAGTTCTCTCAATTGTAAAATGGGGATAATAATAGCACTAACCTTGCAGGGTTTTGTGAGAATCAGATAAGATAATATTTATAAAATACTTAGCACAGTGCTTGGCACACAGTAGGTACTATATAAATGCTTATTCCCTCTCCATCCCTTCCCTATATGCAATTCATTTCCCACCTTTGCATCATTGCAAGCATAGCCTATGCCTCATGGCTTAAATGCTCAGTTCCCACTCTTGAAAATCTTAATTCCTTTTATGGCTCAGCTCAAGTCTCACGTCCTTTGAAAGGTCTTTCCAGTAACCCCAACTTTTAAGTACTCCCTAGTTCCTTTTTATCGCTATCTATTATATATGCATATGTAATGTGCATGTATATAAACATACATATATTTATGTATTATGCCTATATTATATATTTAATTATTAGTGAACATGTTGTCTTCTAGAAAATGTAAGCCCTTAAGAACGTGGACTGTCTCATATGTGTATTTCTATCCCCAGTGCCAGTACATGGCAAATAGGGAGGTGATTAACTAATGTTTGTTGATTGATTAACTGATGGGAAAAACATCTGTATACCTTTAGCATACTTTCATCAAAAAATGAATTAAGGCAATAACTTTAAAAAATTTAAACTTGTAAGAACAAAAGACATTTCAAGAATTCTAAAGACATCTTAGATATACACATGTACACAAAAAGAGATTTTTGTATATTTTCATTATGAATGATTCAGGGCAGTATAATTACCCTATCAGAATGACCAGTCGCTGTTGCCAGTAGTTTCCCCTTCTTCCAGTCCCAAATACAGACTGTGTTTTTGGCATCCAATCCCACAGAGGCCAAACGCTAAGAAAAGAACAAGACTCTTGTCAGTTGGAGATTATGACAAAGATTAGTTTTTCTGCTCAGAATATTATGGCTGCAAGGCAATTTTTCTAAATTTATGCAAAATTAAGACAAAAACCAAAGATAACACAGTGTATGTCTAGCATTAATCTACGCTGAAAATTCAGTAATAACTGGCAAAGGTTGTAAATTGCTACATGGCAAGCATACGTATAGTGAGCTCAGCACTGTGAATACAAATAGAAAAGTAAGACTTTTCTACATCCATGCTAAGACTACTTAGAGCTCACATTCTAATTGGGAGAGACAGCTTCTAGAAGAGTTCAACTGGGAGGTGGCTAGAAAGGGCCAGGGGTCCTCAGTTAGGCTCAGTGGAAGAGCAAAGGGCAAGGTCCAGAGTCCCAAAGGGCATCTGTTGGGCAGGAGGGATACTGATGAGATCTCAATGGGTAGCATGGGGATGCAGGGTCACCCTATATATTATTATATATTAATATATAATATACATATTATTACATATTATATATATATAATATTATATATTATTGCACAAATTAAAGTTACCAGATATCAGTGCCAATCTTGGTTTCATATTTTTCCCAAAAAATTTCAGCTGAAATCAGTAGAAGTCATAAAGGCAGGCAAACTGAGAGTAAAGTTTATCTTATATACTTAATTCAATATTGGATTAAAGAGTATGTTCTGAAGTCAAGAAATCTAATAAAACTGTTGAAATTGAAGGAGCAAAACATTATGCCTTAAATTTTCTTCAAAAGAGCAAGAGAGAAGGGAAATATATAAATGGTCACATACATTATTCTAAATTGTTAATAATTCACATACATTTAAGAAACTAAAAAATAAATTATACTTAATAAAGCTAATTTGGTTTTCTTGCCTCTGGTTTGAACTGTTTAATTAGGATCAGAATTTTTCTTCCAATGAAAAGTATCAATTCAGAAAGATCACACATAATTATGTGCAAAATTAAAACCAAATAGGTCATACATACACACACACACAAATATATAATAGAAACCTCTAAAAATTAAATGTTGGAGAAGAACACCTACATAGTGAGGCAATGTGATAAAGTGGGAAAAGTGCTGAGTTAGGAATAAGGAAAGTGATGGGGTCTAACCCAGGATCTATCACTGCTCACTAGGTTAGTATTTGATTTCAGGCAAATCATCCTGTCTCTTGGTCTCAGTGTCCATAGCTATAAAATGTAGGTGATCGTTGCTTCTCCTACCCCACCCCCACCCCTGTCCTCCTAGAATTATTTTGAGGAGTGATTGAAATAATACATGTGAAAGCACACGGTAAACATGAAAGTATGATCCAAATATAAGTTGTTACTGCTTTTACTTGGGGCCCTTCCTTAAAGATTGGTCTCCATTGGAGATATTCAGCATATAAATAATACATAGTACTATACATTTTTAGATAGGATATTAAAGATTTATTCAGGGCTCACTCTGAAATTTTTTTAAGTTCTCCAAATTTCCATTTCGGCCACTAGAGGGAATGACTAGATGATCCCATTTTCTCACATGTGATGTATGTGAAAGTGGGATAGCTTTTACTGCAAAGCTTCCTCAGGCATAGTGGATAGGAAACTGGTCTTAGAATCAGGAAAAGACCAAACTGACCATGAGCAGAGTCACTTAACTCCTCAGTTGCCCCACCCGATGGCTCTTTAAGACTATAAATTAAAGAAGATCCATGGATGTGTATTGGTAGAGCAGGTTCCTCACCATGAAAACTTGCTATATTGATAAAATCACAGATCTGGTAAAAGAAATTTTAAATGTTTCTTTATAATTAAGTATGAAGTGGACCATGTTTTTCATTTACTCCTTTTTCCATTAGTGAAGGGAATGCCTATACCCACAAAATGACAGATTATTTAAAAAAATAAAGTATTATTTCTGCCTATATAGGGTGACCCTGCATCCCCATGCTACCTACTGAGATCCCATCAGTATCCCTCCTCCCCAACAGATATCCCTTGGGATTCTGGGCCTTCCACTGCTCTTCCACTGAGCCTAACTAAGGACTCCTGACCCTTTCTACCACCTTCCAATTGAACTCTTCTAGAAGCTGTCTCTTCCAATTAGAATTTGAGCTCTAAGTAGTCAGAATAGACTTGGGAAAAGTCTTGCTTTTCTATTAGTATTCACAGTGCTGAGCTCACTATACATATGCTTGCCATATAGCAAGTGCCTTATATATGCTTCTCCATGCCATATGTCTAATAAGGGCAAGAATGTAGACTCTGCCTCACCCACAGTAGCATCACTTTCTTCTCAGAAGCAATGCTCAACCCAGTGCCTAGGTCCCACACAACTATTGTAATGTTTGGGAGATCTGGGCCTGAGTCCTCCAAATATTTGGGAGATACAGGTTCTGTATCCATGCTGTCTTCCTCAACAGTAGTATGGTATCCTAATGGAAGGGCATACCCTGTGTAGGATCAGGGGGACTCTTTTCTTAATTTGCTGTGCTATTTGATTTGTTTTGAACTCATGGATTCCTAATTTGGCTGGTAAAAATAACAACACTCGTGGTTTTGAGTGACTGAAATATCTGGTAGCTTTTCTAGTCACCCATATGTGAGGGGGCATCTCAGGTATTAGTCTTTAAAAAGAAAATCCACAAAAACATTATAAATAAGTGAAACCAGTTTTCACAGAGTCAGAGTTGTAAGGGACCTCAGAGGTCAGAGAGTACAGCTGGATCAATGCATAAATTCACTCACTGAAGTCCTCTAGAAGTAACCATTCAACCTGTGCTAGGGTACCCTGGAGTCAGCTTATTCCATTACTTGAATTAGAAAAATCAAAAGGAAATCGATTTAATACAAATTTCATTTAACATTCCTTTAACTAATTTAAAGGCATTTTCTATGACCTTTCATTGGTTGTGAAGTGACAAGCCATTTGTCTTTTTCTAAATATTATTGGATCCCATTGGACTCTGACCAGGGAATAAGTGCAGGCCCTGAAGCAATAGGCAGCAATGAGCCAGGAAACGCATCATGGGAAACAACTAGAAAGATGTTTTCATCTACTGGCAAATAAGTGCCATAGATTGTTTGATTTCCCCAATAAAACAAATCTAAAAATAAAAGTTGGGATTCTAACATAAAATAAAGGCAAGAAAATGAAAGTCTCATCTCTCATCTCATTTAGTGAATTTTTTTAAAGATACTATAGAATATATGTTGATAAATAAATGTTTAGGAAAACATGTCCGCAAAAACATTAAAGTAAATATGCAACAGCACTACAGTAAATACTGAATCTCCCCATCTTTTAAGTCTGTGTGTGTGTGTGTATGGCTAATGTAGGTGAAAAATCAAAATAAGAAGGTAGACACTTATATGTAAATGTAAGTACATAAACTGTATACAAAAATGATCTCATACTAGCCCAAGTTACATGGCTATATAATATACACCCTGTAGTAATGATTTCTATTTACATGGCACTTTAGGATTTTTAATGAGCTTTACATACATATCTCATTTGGTCCCCAAGAGAACCTTGAAAAGACATTATTATCACTTTTACGGATGAGGAAACTTGCAGCTCAGAGGCTTGAGCATGGTCACCTCATTGGGAAGTCAAAGATTTGCCTTTGACTTAATTTGCAATTTTGAATCAGTGACAGGAGTCAAATTCAAGTCTGCCCTAAATACAGATCTAGAACCTTTTCCAATATAACTGCTTTGTTTCTCATCTTCAGGCATTTTCCAGTCGTGTCTGACTCTTCATGACCTCATTTGGGGTTTTCTTGGCAAAGATACTTTGCCATTTCCTTCTCCAGCTCATTTTATAGATGAGGAAGCAGAGGCAAACAGGATTGAGTGATCTGCCCAGGGTGAAACAGCTAGTAAAGGGCTAAGGCTGGATTTGAACTCAAGAAGATGAGTCTTCCTGATTCCAGGCTCAGTATTCTGTCCACTGTGTCACCTATCTGCTTGTTCCTCATCTACTGACAGAAAAATGTCAGGATAGAAATAAAAAATTTCACAACAATGCTATTGTTTGGAAAATTCAACAAAGTTGTTCAGAAAATTCCAAACAAGACATCTCCTGTAAATGCAATACATTTCTTGGAACCTCAGTCTCATATTATTCATTTTTCATATCCCTACATTCTAGTCAAATTCAGAGTCTCACTGTTTTCAGAATATGCCCTCTCCTTTTCTGCCTTGCTCATGTATTCCTTATTCCTTCAGTGTCTTGGATCACTCACTCACACATACACACACAAGTATACACACAGGCAAACATATTTCTGTCTAAGGAAAATCCAAACATTTTTCAAGACCAACTTAAATATTGCCATCTCTAGGAAGCTTTCCTTCATTCTGCTAGCTGAAAATGATCTCTCTTTCTTTCCTCTGAACTCTCAAAGACATTTATTCATACCTCTAAGGCAATATCCTCCCTTACTTTGCATTATTGTGTGTGTATGTATACGTGTATGCATGTTTATCTCTCCTCCAAATGTCCTCGTCTATATAGCCACCATAGTTTACCCTGATTCAGAAGTCAACAACTTTCTTGGGGAGAACAGTACTAGGAAGAAATGTGGTACAATGGATGAAATGCTAGCCCTAGAGTCAGAAAGAAATGAGTTCAAATCCTGACTCAGATACTTCCTAGTTTTGTGATACACTTAACTCTTATTTGCCTCAGTTTCCTCAGCTGTAAAATGAGGATAATAACAGCACCTACCTCTCGGTGTTATGAGGAGCAAATGAGATAATATTTGTAAAGCACTTAACACAGTGCCTGGCAATAGACTAGTTGGCACTATATAAGTACTTAACTTCCTCTTCCCTTCCCCTTATATCTACTTAACCCCATATAATCTCTCTAAAGAACTGCCTTTGAGAAGCAACTTTGTGTGGTAGAAAAAGAAAGGGTCAGTCTCCTAAACGTGAAGACCTAGGTTCCAGTGCTGCTTCTGACACATACTAGCAACAAAGAACTTTATTTCTCTAGGTCTTGGGTTTAGGCAACCCTGTAAGACTATAAATTTCAGAACAATCGCTGATCTATATAGGTAGAAGGAATCTCTTTACCAGTCATAGATCTGGAACCCCTCAAAATCAATTAAAAATATTAAAGATGCTATCACTTAGATAACCACAATTCTTTGAAAGAATCAGTAATGAGCTTGAGCAAAATATAATAAGAGGGTAACCAAATTGTTGGCATACATACACAAATGTGTATGTATGTATATGTACACACACACACACACACACACACACATATATATATATATATATATATATATATATACACATAAAATCATGTGCTCATGGGATTATCAGGAAGTCACAAGGCTTGTTTCCTAGCCATTCATTATTCTTCTACTAACTAGCTGTATGTCCTTCAAGTGACTTATTTAACCTCTGGGGACCTTAGCTTCCTTACATCTACAATAAGAAGATTGGACTAAATGATTCCTATGGTCTCTTCCTATCCCAACATCTATTATTTCTGTAATTTTGGCTATTTCTCCACTTTTCAGAGGAATCACAACTGTCTCAAATAGATAAAAAATCGTTTCTGTATCTACTGAATTTCAGAGAAGGAGATTTTGCAAATCTCCTTAAAATCCAGTTCCTTTCAGTTACAGAGTCCCATCTACATATTACTGTTCTCTAATCCTCACTGTTAGGAAACATAAAGCAAGCTGGCTGGAAGAATCAAAGCATTCCCATAATGAGCCCCGTTCCTCTGCAGTCTTGTTTTCAGTCCTAGGTAGCTGTTTTCTAGGAAGCACCAATCACAGAACCTCCATAATATCTATGCTGCTTTGAGGCTTACAAAGTGGCTTGCATGCATTATCCCATCTGATCCTCACTGCAGTGTGGTAAAAGAGGTACCATATTATAGGTACTAATCCTTTTTTACTAACAGATTAAAATAAAAATTATATTTATAATGTAATATATAGTATTACAACTATATAATATAAATATATAGTGATTTATATAATTTGATGCTGTATATGTCATATTGATATGATACATAATGAATGTTTTAAATGATTCTTATTATTTGTACTATTATTTCTTTTTTCCTGATGACAAAGTGAGGCTCAGTGATTTGCCCATGGGGACGCAGTTTATGAGTGTCAAAGGTTGAATTCAAATCCAGGTCCTTCATGGCTCCAAGTCCAGCACTGTCTCTGAAAATCTAAACTGTTTTTAGGAGCTCATTGTTGGCTGGTGGTAGCTGTCCTTCATTCTCAAAGAGGACCAAAATGACAGCACTGTGCTAGAGTCAAGTTTCATTGTGTCTTAACTGTGGCTGATCAGACCAGTATGAGCTTCCAATGCTCTACTACAGGTTGGGCACAAATAATCCATGTGAACATTTCGGGGAGATACTTTAAATTTACACATCCTGTGTTTCCTTTGAACTGTTCCAATTCTGATTTGCCATAGGAAATAGATTGTCCTGTGACAATCGTGGAGGAGGAGTAATTAGTCATTGCTGGTAAGAGCTTACAAGGCCTTCCAAAGTCTATTTCCTATACCTCTTCAATAAAGAGAAACGTGTCTTTGTTCCCATTCTGGTTTAGACTTCCCTCCAAACTAAAAGATGGCCACCTTTATGGCTTTTGCCTCTGCTTTGCATAATTATAGTCTCAACCAGAAAGGTCATCATTACCGAAGTATTTCTGCTCACAGCCCTTTCATCAAACCAAATAGACTGTAGGCAAATAAACTGCTTTCTTTAAGCTATGACTTCAAAACTACTGAAAATTAGAAGATGGAGACCATAGAGAAGACATTTAAAAAAAGACGTAAACCGCAAACCGTACCTGTCCATCTGAATCAAAAGCCAGACAAGCGATTCCATGTGTATGTACATCTTTAAGAATAGAAATAGTCTGTACATTATAAGAATCCCAAATGCAAATGTAAGGATCCTTCCCAACTTGTCCAGTTGCAACCAAGGTTTTATCTGGGTGTAAGGCAAGGCTGAAAAAGAGGAGAAAATAAAGTCTAGGCAATACATATAACGGATCCAATCAGTGCAAAAACTCAAAGAAAATGTTTTATATTCTCCAAATTATTCCAATTTATTTGTCACTTCTCTATGCCTATAATCTCAAGAGAAGAGGTATTGCAACTGTAACTAAAATATCTGATTAATCTAAATAACAATGTTTAACTTAAGTGAATACAGACAGTACAATTCAGCGACGGGAACATTTAGTCAAATTTAAACTGGTGGATTGCCATGAACAACAGATGTGACTATTTTGGTTATATCTGGTTCATTTGAAAGGCTGATCACTCCTCTATGTCAGTTCTGTAATTACTGTTGTTGACTATATTTGCATACTGATTTTGAAAATATTGTTTACCTTTCAAGCCATCTCATGTACTTTTGATAAAATGCTGACAACTTGGAAAAGTGCCCCACTTCGAGTTAATTAAGTCTGTCTGCAAAACGCTACCAGTCATTAGACTTGTTATGATAGCAAAGCTCTGAGAGGTCACGGAGTCACCTGCTGTTTCCATGTCTGTCACCAAGGATTATGCATTTTTTTAAATGAAAATGTCTATTTTACATAAATCGCTATACCCCCAGAACTTCAAATGGATGTACTTAGGATTTGGTGGCAATTTTCCTATCAAAATAAATCTTTTTCAAGACACTAAATTGTATTTGCAGAAACCTCTAGTAGGAAGAAACTAGAAATTCAATGATTGTTTTGAAATTCCTAGAAGGAAAAATCACCCAGTTTCTAAATTCGCCAAATAGACAACAGATTATAACATTTCTAAAAAGAAAAAGAAAGAAAGGAAAGAAGTGAGAGGACAGAAAGGACAGAAAGAAGGAAGGAAGGAATCAATTAATCAATAAACATTATCAAGAGCCTACTATGTGTCAGACATTATACTAGGTACTAGGCATACAAAGACAACAGTCCCTGACCATAAGAAGCTTACATTACATTTGGTAAAACAACACCTACACATATTGGGAAGGAGAAAAGGAAAAGAAAGGAAGGGAATAAGCAACTATTAAGTGCCTACTATGTATGAGGACCTGTGCTAAGAATTTTACAAATATTATCTCATTTGATCCTCACAACAACCCCAGAAGGTAGGTGCTCTTATTATCCCTGTTTTATAGTTGAACAAACTGGAACAAACAAAGGTTAAGTGACTTGTCTAAGATTGCACAGGTAGGAAAAAAATGAGGCTGGATTCAAATTCAGATCTCTTGACTGCAGACCCAGGGTTCTATCCACTGTATCACCCAACTATCTCAAATATATTATTAAATATATTTACTTATATTACATAAAGTAAATTCAAAATATCTGCAGAGTAAATACAACATAATTTTGTGGAGGAGGCAGTAGCATCTGGGGGGACCAGGCAAAGCCTCATGTGGGAAATAAGGTAACGAGGTGGCAAAGTAGATAGAGCAACAGGTTTAGAGTCAGGAGGACCTGGCCTCAGACCAGCTGTGTGACCCTGTGCAAGTCACTTAATCTGTGCCTCAGTTTTCTCATCTATAAAGGAGCTAGAGAAGGAAATGGCAAACCAGTCCAGTACTTTGCCAAGAAAAATTCAAATGAGGTCACAAAGAGTTGGACATGACTGAACAACAACAAAACATCAATATTGTATGATAAACTGTGGATGACTTAGCTATTCTGATCAATACAATGATCCAGGACAATCCCAGAGGACTCATGTTGAAAAATGCTATCCAGATCCAGAAAAAGAACTGATGTATATGAATGCGGAATCAAAGCGATTTTTTCAGTTTATTTTTTTCCTGTTTTTTATTTTACTTTTATTTTTGGACTATGTCTTCTTTCACCACATGACTAATATGGGAATAATGTTTCTCATGATTACACATGTATAACCTTTGTACCGTTGCAGTCTTCTTGAACTTCACTCCTCTCCATATACTCCACCATCAAGCTACCCTGGCCTATTTGCTCTTCCTCATACACTCTGTCTCCCAACTGGCTATCTCTAGCTGGGATCAGAGAGACTAGACCAGTAGGAGGCAACATATACAACCAGTAGTGATGGTTATTCGTGGAAAGAAAGTTCAGGAAGTGTAATCCCTCTTGGCAGAGAGAAGTGCTGCCCATGTACTTTACAAAGGTACTGACTCCTGGAGCTGAACACAGAACTACATTCAAATAAAATTTCTTGGGGAGACTACAAAGAAAGAAAAGGGCACTCAATAATCAGAAGTTTTGAGTTAACCCCTTATCAAATGTGTTCTCCACATATGTGCTTCATTATCATTGTTCTTTAAGTTTGTGTCCACTTTCTCCAAGGATCCTGTGTGTTTTTGTAAGAGAATGTGTCTCAGACTTTGAGGAAGAGGGTGTTTTTGTCACTACTATTCTTGTTATATTATTTTAGTAAATATTTACTAAAAAGCTAATTGTTTCACTGGTTGTTAATGGAAAGCACACTGATAGGGGCTCATGATTGATGGTATTAGAAACCTTAGACCCTCATATTGATGCCTAGAACCTGGAAAGTTATAACAATTGTCTTCTGGGGACATAGCTACCAATGTGAACTGGAGGTTGAAGAAGTAGCCCTGGGAGAAGGAAGGAACTGTGCTAGCTTCTGACTTCTCTGTTCCCTTTTTTCTTTTCCTTCATTTGTCACTCTCTTTCCCCCTCCCTCCACTCTCTTATTTCTTACTCTCTATCCTGTTCCTGATATGTGTATTGAAAGTTTTAGGGGCAAGGCCAAGATGGCCAAATAACAACACAGACTTCTAGAGCCCTCCTGCCAAGCCCAGCCAAATACCTGTAAAAAATGGCTCTAAACAAATTTTGGATCTGCAGAACCCACAGAATGACTGAGTGAAGCAAATCTCCAGCCCAAGACAGCCTGGAAGGTCTCAGGGAAGTGTCTATCACACCTTGCTGACAGCAGAGTGCGGTCCACCATGGGCCACAGTGGCACAGACGGGACCTGAGCAAACCTCAGGGAAACTGAATCTCTCACAACTGTGTCAGTTTCCAGACTTCAAGGCCCCAAAACGCCAAGGACAAATTTGAAAGTCAATGGAAAAAGCCTGGGGGACCAGTGCAGGAGAGTGGAGTGGTCCAGCCCCAGCCCTAAGGTGGCAGGGGGGAAGGGAGCAGAGGAACCCACAGCAGCCACAGCAGCAGAAGAGTCACAGACAGCAATTGTTTCTGGAGTTCTAGGCCAACAGACTGTAGGGAAATTAAGCAGCTGACAGTACACCTCCCACCACCACCCCCCTCCATGCTCACTGAAAGCAGAGATCTACCTTAACAAAGAGCTCAAAAGTCAAGTAAATGGCTGGGGAAATGAGCAAAAACCAGAAAAAGAATGAGACTATAGAATCTTACTTTGGTGACAAGGAAGACCAAAGCATCTAAACAGAAGAAAACAAGTCAAAGCTCTGACATCCAAAGCCTCCAAGAAAAATATGAATCGGTCTCAGCCCATGGAAGATCTCAAAAAGTATTTTGAAAATCAAGTAAGAGAAGTAGAGCAAAAAATTGAGAAGAGAAATGAGAGTGATGCAAGAACATCAAGAAAAACAAGTTAACTGCTAAAGGAGACCCAAAAAAATGCTGAAAAAAATAAATTTTAAAAAATAGAGTAATCCAAATGGCAAAAGTAATCCAAAAAGCCAATGCAGAGAAGAATGCCCTGAAAAGCAGAACTGGCCAGATGGAAAAGGAGATCCAAGAGCTCACTGAAGAAAATAATTCCTTTAAGGTTAGATTGGAGTAGATAGAAGCTAATGACTTTATGAAAAATTGATAAATTATAAAATAAAACCAAAGGAATGAAAAAGCAGAGAATGTGAAATATCTCATTGGAAAAACAACTGACCTGGAAAATAGATCTAGGAGAGACAATTTAAAAATTATGGAACTACCTGAAAGCCATGATCAAAAAAAAGAGCCTAGACATTACTTTTCATGAAATTATCAAGGAAAACTGCCTTGATATTCTAGAACCAGAGGGTAAAATAAATATTGAAAGAATCCACTGATCACCTCCTGAAAGAGATTCCAAAAGAAAAACTCCTAGGAATATTGTAGCCAAATTCCAGAGTTCCCAGGTCAAGAACAAAATATTACAACCAGCTAGAAAGAAATAATTCGAGTATTATGGAAATACAAACAGGATAACACATGATCTAGCAGCTTCTACATTAAGGGACTGAAGGGCTTGGAATATGATATTCCAGAAGTCAAAGGAACTAGGATTAAAACCAAAAAATCACCTACCCAGCAAAACTGAGTATAATATTTCAGGGGGAATAATGGTCATTCAATGATACAGAGGACTTTCAAGCATTCTTGATGAGAAGACCAGAGCTGAATAGAAAATTTGACTTTCAAAGACAAGAATCAAGAGAAACATGACAAGGCAAACAGGAAAAAGAAATCATAAGGGATTTTCTAAAGTTGAACTGTTTACATTCCTACATGGAAAGATCATATTTGTAACTCTTGAGACTTTTCTCAGTATTTGAGTAGTTGGAGGGATTATATACATATAGACAGAGGGCACAGGGTAAGTTGAATAGAAAGGAATGCTATCTAAAAAATAAAATTAAGGGGTGAGAGAGGAATATATTGAGAGGCGAAAGGGAGAAATGAAATGGAGCAAATTATCTCTCATAAAAGAGGCAAGAAAAAGCTTTTTCAATGGAGGGGAAAAGGGGGAGAGGTGAGAGGGAAAAAGTGAACCTTACTCTCATCACATTTGGCTTAAGGAGGGAATAACATGCACACTCAATTTGGTAAGAAAATCTATCTTACACTACAGGAAAGTAGATGAGAAGGGAATAAGTGTGGTGAGGGGTGATGATTGAAGGGAGGGTAAATGGGAGGGGGGATAATTAAAAGTAAATACTTTTGGAGAGGAACAAAGGTAAAAGAGAGAATAGAATAAATGGAGATAGGATAGGATGGAGGGAAATATAGTTAGTCTTTCACAACATGACTTTTATGGAAGCTTTTTGCATAACTACACATGCATAACCTATATTGAATTGCTTTGTCTTCTCAGTGGGGATGGGTAGGGAGGTAGGAAGGAAGAGAAGTTGGAACTCAAAGTTTTAAAAATGAATGTTAAAAATTGTTTTTACATGCAACTGGGAAATAAGAAATCCAGGTAATGGGGTATAGAAATCTATCTTGCCCTACAAGAAAATAGAGGAGATGGGGATAAGGGAAGGGAGGGATGAGATAGAAGTGAGGGCAGATTGAGGGAAGGGGTAATCAGAATGCACAGTGTCTTTGGATGGGGGGAGGGAAGAGATGGGGAGAAAATTTGGGACTCAAAATCTTGTGGAAATGAATATTGAAAACTAAAAATAAAGAAATAATTTTTTTTTTAAAAAAGAAAATTTTAGAAAATTCAGTTCAATTCAACAATTTTTTAAAAAACATAACCACTGTGTACTATGTGTTACAGGGCAGATATGGGATAGCCTCCCATCCTTTCCCTATGTAACTTATTTTCTAATAAGGGGGCATGACACATAACTACAAAACAAAATAAAAAGCATACAAAGTAAACATAGAGTAGTTTCAAGTGATGGAGCAAATCATTCTTGTTCAGTCATTCAGTTGTGTCCAGCTCTTTGTGACCCCATGGACTATAGCACATCAGGATCTCCCATCTTCCACTATCTTCTGAAGTCTGTCCAAGCTCATGTTCATAGCTTCCATGATATTATTTATCCATCCCATCCTCTGCCATTCAATCTTTTGTGTTCAATCTTTCCCAACATCAGGATCTTTTCCAGTGAGTCCTGTCTTCTCACTATGTGACCAAAGTATGTAAATTCAGTTTCAATATTTGACCTTCCAAAGAATAGTCTGAATTAATTTCTTTAAGTATTGACTGATTTGATCTCCTTGTTATCTGAGGGACTCTCAAAGGGACCACAATTTGAAAGTGTCAATTCTGTGGCACTCAGTTTTCCTTACAGTCCAGCTCTCACAACCATACTTTGCCATTGGAAATCACAGCTTTATTTTGTTAGCAAGGTGATGACTCTGCTTTTTAGTAGGCTGTTCAGATTTGCTATAGTTTTCCTTCCAAGGAGCAAGTGTCTTTTAATTTCATGGCTGTGGCCACCATCTGCAGTGATCTTTGAGCCCAAGAATATATACTCTGACACTGCTTCCCTTTCTTCTCCCTCTATTTGCCAGGAACTGATGGAGACCAGTTGCTATGATTTTAATTTTTTTTTAATATTGTGCTTGGAGTCAGCTTTTATACTCTCCTCTTTCACCTTTATCAAGAGGCTCCTTAAGTCTTCTTTACTTTCTGCTATCAGAGTGGTATCATCTGCATATCTGAGATTGAGGATATTTCTTCTAGCAACCTTAATTATGTCTTTTGAATCATCCAGCTTGGCATTTCACATGGCATTCTTTACATATAAATTCTCTAAATGACAACATACAACCTTGTAATACTCTTTTTTCCAAATTAAACCAATTAGCTGTTCATATCTGATTCTAATTGTTGCTTCTCAATCCACATAAAGATTCCCCAGGAGACAAGTTAAATGATCTGATACTCCTCTTTAAGGACTTGATACAGCTTGTTGTGATCCACACAGTCAAAGGCTTTAGGGCAGTCAATGAAGCAGAAGTAGTTAGTTTTCTGGAACTCCCTATAATCTAGTGAATGTTGGCAATTTGGTCTTCAGTTCCTCTGCCTCTTTAAACACCAGATGGGGGGATAAGGAAAGGCTTAATATAAGAGGTTTCAATTGAGACATACTTTGAAAGAAGCTAGGGATACTGAGAGGTGGTGGGGATAAGGATGGACAACTTATGGAACACCAGCCTCAGGTTGGAGATGGCCATATCTTATTTCAAAGGATCTTCAGGATAATGGGTAGAGTGCTATAGGCTCCATGAAACACAGTCTATAAACCATGTTCTTAGGCAAACTGTCATCTATATATTTTTTCTCTTAATGCTTATTTCCTGACTTTGAGAAAAGAAAAAAAATCTTTGTTCTCTAAAGGGGATTCCCATGAAGAGGTGGTTTACTAGGGCAATTCATTTTTAAAATAGGGATCAAAGAGACTTAGAAGTCATTCATACATCCCAGATCCTTATTTAACAGCAACACATAGTAAATGTTCTTTTGTGTTAAATTGCTATTTAGGTTAGAAGAATTTCTATTTTTAGCTACTCTTGCTTTTTTCCTGTTAAAAATTGTTAATAAAACTACAAACAAAAAATTACGCAAAAACTTGTGTCAGAATTTCATTTTGCCAAATGTTCTTTTACTTTTTACACTGAAGAGGACTGTAGTCTATGGACACTTGCTTTTGATGTCTTTCACCATCTCTCTGAATAGCTTAAGGGAATTCAGTTCTTTTTCCTTTTACCAACCCTGAAGTTCTCCATTCTCACTGCAGAGGGATTCCTAATATTGCCATTTGTCTACTGCTCTATATAGATAGAAAAAAACACGAAAAACCCCACCAACTTTCCTTTCTTTATCTTGCTCTTTGTTATCTCTCCACCAATTAGTGTTAATGTGTAACAATAAAAAAAAAAATCACTTTCCCTTTTGTTTGTTTACGCTGACAGGTTTCTATGTGTCTTTCAAAAATATAATTATATTTTCTTATGTTTAAAATTGTTTTTATTAAATATATAATAATTTTGAGTATATAAGAATCAAAAAGTCTTCTGGAAAAATTATAATCACTGGGTTTGAAAATCATAGTAATACAAATTATCAGTATTGGTCTAGTACTAAAAAGATTTTTTTTTAATGAATTTTTAAGATGCTGTCCAAAAATCTATTCCTTCCTTTCTTACTATGTTTCTGTTTGCTACTACAAAGAAGTAAGGACTTCTAAAAATGGCAGTTTCAAAAAACATCACTAAAATTTTATATTAGAAGCCATTAAAAAGGCATGTACTTATATAATGATAGCTGGCTTTAAATAGTGCTTTAAGGTTTATATTTTTAGGTACTGCATATATAGGAACCAATTGCTACTCTGTGCTAAATTGGAATCTTCTTCTGCATGCCCTAAGAAGTATTCCAAGCCCAAGAAAAACAATTATGATCATTTTTTTTTTCTGGGAATTTTAAAGAATGCTTAAATTTTTTTTTAATTGAAATAGGAACGGAATAGTATTCTCTCACCATATTTAAATGCTTGGGGTACATGGTAACTATGCAATAACATAGGGTATCATATGAAAGAAAACTATGTAACTTGTAACTTCCTTTCCACTTTCCTTCCCTCCTTCTTTCTTGCCCTCTTTCCTTCTCTCTTTCCTTCTTTTCTTCCTTCCCATTTTCCTTCCTGTCTTCCTATTGAGTCTCCCTATCTTACACAAGCTGAAAATGAAGAGGCCAGTTATAAGCTTGAACTCACTGTTCATCAGCACAGAAGCTTTGACCTGCTCTGTTTTCACCTAGGCCAATTTATTCCTCCTTTGGCCGCCTAGTGATCCTGTGCTCCCAAGAGCTCACTAAACTGCTAAAATCACATGATCCACCAGCTTCATACTCCTCAATTACAGTCACTACAAGCATGTGCAACTACACTCAGCAAAGGAAAGATTTTTTTAAAAATAAAAACTTTAAAATGAAGTTCTTCCTTCTCTTCCATCTCCCCTGTGTGTGTGTACATATATGTGTTTGCATCTTCTCTCTGCGCCCAAGATGAATGTTTTAAAAGAAATGCTAAGGATTCATTAATAACAGTTCTCTGGTCTAGTTACAGCTCCATGACATATACGCACTTAACTAGGAAAGTTATATCTTGGATGAACTAAAACTGTCTGATGGAGCTTTGTCTTTCTCCTTGCACCCATGAAACACAGGTAAAGCATTCTTCTGGCAATTAGACTGTTCTACCTATCTAGAAATGCTACTCTGCAGAGGAGTCATTACAGGTTGGAGAAGGAAAAACAACAGTTTTGTCTAGAATTTATATTTTTCCATACCTAAAACATATTGTTATTGCCTTCCAATATGACAATTGATTTGTTTTTATGATATGAAGAAATGTGTTGTCATTTCCCCATATGTTATTTTTCTGTGTGTAACAGGAATTTGAGAACTGACTGGCATTCTGAGATTTATAGGTTAGAGGATCAAGCAAGATGTATTTGTGGTTGTTGTTCAGTTTTTTTTCAATAATGTCTAACTCCTTCATGACCCCATTCAAGGTTTCTTGGCAAAGATACTAAAATGGTTTGCCATTTCCTTCTCCACTTTATTTTACAGATGAGGAGCAGAGGCAAAGAAGGTTAAGTGACTTGCCCAGGGTTACACAGCTAGTAAGTGTCTGAGGCTGGATTTGAACTCAGGTCTTCCTGACTCCAGGCCCAGGACTCTAACCACTACACCACTTAGCTGATATCTATGTCTATACATTCATATATTTTTCTGTCTAATAACATTGACACTCACTAGCTTTGTAACCTTGGGCAAGTCACTTAACCCCAATTGCCTCATTCTGGGTCATCTCCAGTCATCCTGATGAATATTTGGTCACTGGATTCAGATGACTCTGGAGGACAAGTGAGGCTGGTGATCTGCAGAGCCCTCCCTCACTCAAAACAAAGTCAAGTGCAAGTCATGTCATTACTTCTCTGATGGCATGGTCTTCTTTGGAAATGAAGGATGAACACACATACATATATGTATAATTCATGTATATATTGCATGTTTCCTGAAAAACATTTAATGTTATTTTTTTACAATCCTATTGAGATTCTCTTTTCAAATAAGTTCAATTATGAAGCAGAAAAGCTATGAAAAAAAACTGAGATTGAGTCCACTGAGCACCTTTCATCCAAGCACCAGAACAGTCATTCAGGTAGAGTTATTTATGTCAGTAACTTTTGATTCTTCTTTTTCCTCCCAGCTCTTGAATATGAGCAATCCTCAAGCCTTGGAAACCAGCTCTCTCCTACCTTTGGCTCTTGCTCTACTTTCTACTTTGGAGACTCTTCCTTGACCAAGACTTCCTTCAATGTGCTGCCTCTTCCTACTAGAATGTGAACTTGGGGGAAGGGATTGTCCAGCTTTGTATGTTTTGTCCAGCACTCAGAACAGGTATTTGGTGCAGAGTTTTAACAGCAAGGACCCCAACATCCACAGGAGGGCCTGCTATGCAGGTTCTTAGACCTGCTTTTCTAAAAGGAAAGCAACTTTTGAGGGGTCAACAATTTACTTTAATCAAGCACATATATCATTCACTTAGTTCAGGGGAAAAAGTCAGCACCCTGAACTTCAGAGAAAATACAAACAGAGAAATAAAGACCAGCAGATAGGGCTTCCAGCTGTCTGACCATAAGCAATACATACATCACAGATCAACAAACAGATCCAACTGCCTGATCATTACATACATACATAGTTACCAGAGAGAGAAGTTCCAACATTGGGGTTTTCAAAGCTGGGCAGCTACCCAGAGTCTTGTCTGGCCAATCAAACTCTTCCAATGAGTAAGTCCTAAAGTAGAATCTCACCTCAGAGTATTTATATAATTTTCAGAGCAGAAGGGCATGACTCCTTGACCCAGTACCTCAATAGAAATTAACAAGAGGTATTGAGGTTTATAAATGGCAGGGAAAGATCTTTAACTCTTCCCCCCACCCACCACTAACCTTACATTAACCACCATTAGTGAACAGTTCAATACTTTTCCCTTCATTCATTCATTTTACTCTCTCCAGTGGCTACAGTTATCCCCTCAATTCAAATGTCTTTTAAAAATAAGTCTTCCCTAAACTCTAGCCCTACATTTCCAACTGTCTTTTAGACATTTCTACCTGGACTCACCTCCTCAGGCTCAGCATGTGTAAAACAGTACATAAAAGATTATAATCAAAATTGAATATCATCAGTGTATGACAGAAGTAAAAACTAAAGGAGCAACCAAGTGAACTTTCATTGGTCACCAGCTGCTATCCTTACCATATTTTCTGTACCACCTCCATATACATATATTTTTATAAAATAATGACAATAATCATAGCACTAATACAGTATCTACTATGTGCCAGGCATTGTGTTAAATAAATACTATACAAGTATTTCCTTATTTGATCCTCACAAAAAGCCTGGGAGGCAGATGTTATCATTATTCTCATTTTACAGATGAGGAAACTGAGGCAAGCAGATGTTAAGTGACTTGCCCAAAGTCACAGAGCTAAGCAAGTGTCTGAGGCCAGATTTGAACTCAGGTCTTCTCTACTACAGAGCCCAGTGCTCTATCCACTATGGCATCTAGCTGCCTCAGGGAAGTAAATACAAAAAAACCCCAAACTCAAACCTACAACTGTATTTTGTTTTTGCTTTTCTCACACACTAATATTCTACTTTATATTAAAGTCATTTGTGAATGTATTCTATGATTCTACTGGAAGGCAAACTTGTCACATTTGTAAATAAGACTCACTTTTTTAAAATTCCCAAAGCAAAGCTAGTTGTGATCACAGGGGTCATTTAAACTGCCTGGATCTGTTTTCTGTTGTGTCAAAGGAAGGATTTCATAGAGTCTGAATTGGAGGAGCCTTCAGAGCCTTCTAGGCTAACTCCTACCTGATCAAGAACCCAAAAGCCCATTCAGCTTTAGGATAGATCTAATGGTGAGGAAGGTTTGCCAAACATCAAGCCTACATTTACCTGTTTGCATTTTCCCTCCACTGCTTCTCTTTTTACCCTTGAATCAGGAATCTGGACTAGATCTTGAAAGTTCCTACCAGATCTCATTCTATATTTCTATGATTCAGATAAGAATAAGCACTTACATAGTACTTTGAGATTGACAAAGCTCTTCACAAATACTATCTCACTTAATCCTTATGACCACCCTAGGAGACAGGTACTATTATTATCCCTGTTTTATGGATGAGGAAGTTGAAGTAGACAGCAGGTAAGCAGCTTGCCCAGGATCACCCAGCTAGTAAATACCAAAGCCTAGATTTGAACTCGTCTTCCTGATGCCAGGTCTAATGCTTTAGCCACTGTGTCGCCACTCAGTTAGTAAGCTGAAAAATCAAGCAGCAAATCTGTATGTGACTCAGAAAGAAATGAGAAATACTTAAAACAATTAACTGATGCCTGTGAACTCTGATGATGCTGTGTGACTCTGGTTAACGAAGTCCCACAAGTACTACTCTCTATCAAGTCATCCCCTGAGGACTTCTTAAACAGGCCTGTTCAATGAATGGGTGTTACTTCATCCTAAGTGAGTACCTGAATAGGCCTTGGCCTAAAGGGGCCAAGGTCTCCCATGGCATCCTGGGCCATCTCCAGTCATCCTGAGGAATATCTGGTCACTGGATTCAGATGGCTCTGGAGGAGAAGTGAGGCTGGTGACCTGCACAGTCCTCCCTCACTCAAAACAGCCAGCACAAATCGTGTCATTATTTCTCTGATGGCATGGTCTTTTTCAGGCAACAAAGGATGAACACAACAGCAACAAGTGAAACATTTATAAAGCTCCTACTATGTGCCAGATACTATGCTAAACATTGGGAATACAAAGAAGGGCAAACAATAAAACAAAACACAACAAACTCTGCTGTCATGGCACTTATAGTCTGTAATGAAATTGAAGAGGCAAGTACTTTCAGATTTCTGTCAATCTCAGATCTTTATAGATTTATGTAGCATCAGATCACTAATGAGCAAATCTTAATTTCAGATCCTCCTATCTTGTGTACATGCATTATTAATGTCTAACATACAATCAAACTATTGTAAACAGATAAGTTAAAGGATGGATGATCTAATATATTTTTAAAATTTTGTCAATTATTCTGTTAAAGTGTTGGGTTTCCCTATGACTTCAGAGTTTGTTGAATTTGTAAATTGGTGAACTAGACCCTTGAAACATATTTAATTACTCTCCATACTAAAAGTAGATACATTATTCTAGAAGGTGAATATTCTAACAACAGAAATAATGAAGGTAGTGAGAATGTTCCTTTTTACCAAGACACTAGGCCAGATGGATCCTTTGATGACTTCTCTAAAGTATTTAATCAGACCTCCCTGAAATATATGGCTGGTAAATTTAATTATCCTAAATTAACAGGACTTCTGCCAGACCCAGTGTAGCCCTAGAAACCTGAGTCATGCTCAGTGCTTTGTAATTTCAAGCTATATCTCTTCATTTTGAGAGTTATTTGTAAAACGCCTTCTGTTGATCAAAAGCATTTGACCAAGAATAGATGCTCTCCCAAAAACATCTGAAGTTTTATACATGGGGCATATGTACATACACATATAGGCAGCCAGGAGGCATAGTGGGAAAAGTGTCCGGCCTGAAGTCAGGAAAACTCATCTTCCTTTATTCAAATGTGGCCTCAGACACTCACTAGCTGTGTGAATCTAGGCAAGTCCCTTAACCCTGGTTGCTGTAGTTCCTCATCTGTAAAATGAGCTGGAGAAGGAAATGGCAAACCATTCCAGTATTCTACCAAGAAAACCCCAAATGGGGTCACAAAGAGCCAGACAACCGAAGCGGCACAAAAATATACATATATATGTACGCATGCCTGTGTATGTATATATACACATATATATACATATTTGCATGTCGTAATAATAATTATAGCTATTATTTACATAGATCTTTAAGGTTTATAAAGCACTTTATAAACACCATCTCATTTTATCCTCACAACAATGCTTGGAGGTATAGATGCTATTATTATCCTCATTTACAAAGAAGGAAACCAAAGAAGACAGATTAAATGCCCAAGGTCACACAGCTGATGGGTGTCTGGGTTCAGACTTGAAGTCATCCTCCAGAGTCCAGGTTCAGCTCTCTATCCATCGTAAAACTGGGTATATGTAGTTATTCGGATATGCATTAGCTTCATCTCTATGGAAGTTCTACCTGAAGCCAGGTTTTCAGAGACTATGCCAATTCAGAGCAAGCTCCAGAAGGCCTGACCAAGCTAGAAAGCTTGATTATACATGGACTGTCTAAGGAGCTGTCTTCCTAAATGTAGAAGGCTTATAGATAGATAACTGAACCCTAGATAAAGAATCCTCTGGGGCATTTTCATTGGTTGTCTGTCCTACCTGAACCACTGTCCTTCCTCATCGTTGACTCATCCTGCCCAGCTTCCTTCAGTTCTCAGAAAAAATCCTACCTTCTGTTGGAATCCTTTCCTGATCTGTCTTAAATCTAGTTCCTTCCCTCTACTGATTATTTCCAATTCATCTCATATACATAAAGCTTCCTTGCACAGAGTTGTTTGCATGTTTTCTTTAGACTATGAGCTCTTTGAGTGGAGGTAGATATTGTCTTTTGTTCTTCTTTGTATCCTTAAAACTGGCACATAGTGGGTGTTTAATACACATTTATTGACTGACTGACTCATAAAGTCTGTCTTCAGTGTGGAAGGGTTGTAGTCTTTATTGGTGGAAGGAATGCCGATACTTATGAATTCTCAGATCTTTAGCTATATTAAAATGTAATCTTGCAGAATTCTTTCCTATTTTCTATTTATGGAAGACTTTTTTTTCTCTTAAGTTATTGATTGAAGTTTTAGATCTTCGACAGAGCTCTAATTTTATCCATCTATCTATCTATCTATCTATCTATCTATCTATCTATCTATCTATCTGTCTGTCTGTCTGTCTATCTATCATCTATCCATCATCCATCCATCACCTATCTACGTACCTATCTACCTGCAACAATATCCTCAAGTAGCTCTATATCATCACTTTTTTTAATGATATTGATGTGGATGGGTTCATCCATCACTACATATATCTCACACAATCAATGCAGATGTATGATAAATCGGGCCCAGAATTGAGTTAGAAAGGGACAGAACTTAATTGTATTTGGGAAGGTGCCCAGGACTATCAGTGATCCCAAATCATTCCCCACTACCAAAGCTCATCTTTTTAGTAGCAGTATTTTCCCAGTGATACAAAAATTCTGTGAATCATGGAATGTTGTGATTCCAGAAGAATTAAAATTACATTTGACCAAGTATGTGCTGGAGTCAACTTGACCCAGTTTGCAAGAAGTGATTGTTAAATTTTCAATGTGAGCACTGACACCTCAGAAATTGGAAGTAACACAAATGAGGGTTTTATGTATTGTTTTGTTGATTGTCTAGACTTAAGAATGTGTTGGAGAAAATGTCAATAATGCAGTTTAAATTTAATAGTGTATTTTGGCTTTTTTTTTCAGAGAACCAAAGGTTAAATATTTACCAGAACATCACTGCATATAATCCACTGAAAACCACTTGGTGGGAATGACAGCACAAAGAGACTTGTCCTGGTTACTAAGTAATTTAGCTGGAGAAGTCAGGCGTAGAATTTGGAGCATTACCGAATTCTGCCCAAGACCTAATCCACTGTTAATAGGTTTCATTGGATTTAGGGCCAGAAGGGTTTTAAAGATCAGTTTGTCTATGTTTCCCATTTCACAGATAAGGAAACTGAGGGACTATTTTGTTATTTTTATCACTTTACTGCCTAGCATGGAGTCTTACACATAGGAGCTTAATAAATATTGATTTAAATCGAGACCCTAAAAGACTAGCCCCGGGTTAAGTAAGCAACAGAGCTGGTATTTAAATTTGCCTTTCATGCAGTAAGTAGTTGCTTAATACTTTGTGGAACTGACCACAAATCCATTGCTATTTCATTTGTGCCACTTCCTTTAAAAGTATTCTTTTTTGGTAACAGTGATAATTAATGTACATAGAAGTGTTCATTATCCTCAGTCCGGTTAACTTTATCAGTCAAAACCTGTTCAATAATAAAAAAAGGCAGAAAGTTAAAATTTAACATTAACCCCCATCTCTGCAGCACTTAAGAATTTACAAATCTCCATCAACCTTGGGAGGTGGTAGATAGTGTGAGTATGATTATTCCCTTTTTATAGACAGGGAAACTGAGACTCTAAGAGATTAAGTGATTTGCCCATGGTTAAACAGTTGGTATTTGAACACAAGTTGATGCACCCCAAGTCCAGCACTATTCCTACTATGGTATTCTGCCTTTCAAAAAAGAAATACAAGATTGTGCATTATTTGTATATTTCTTATCTTGCCTTGAAATGTAAGTTCCTAACCTTATAGTTTTGGTTTTATACAAATGCGTGGTCTCTATTAATAAAGTCTAACAACATTTGGACATTTTTTCAGGATGCTTTAGACTTCAACTTTTTATTTCAAATAATCGTGAGAATTGAGATTAAATATATTTCTTTCACCTTTGAGGATACTCCTCTAGATTCCTTTACTGTTGGTAATCACCGAAGAAAATGCTGAGGGAACTATTTATTTATATACATTTCTATAAGGGCTTGATTTAAAACCTGGCTTTGTTTGAAAAAAAAACAACACGTAAATGCACACATGCTGAAAATGTCGCTTTTGTGTCATGTCCTGGAAATAAAGCAGACTGTTTTTCATGTGAAACAGGTCAGGAAGATAAATGATTCCAAAGACTGAAGTCCTAAAGGAAAACCTCTGAAGAATAAATAAATCCAGACACCTCTAACCAGAATGCACCAGCTGAGCTCAATTCTGAGAAACCTAGTGAAAAAGCCAGGACCCAAATCAAATCAAGCTTTATGAGCAAAAGTCAGGGCAAGGCACACATGCTTTTTACGCTATGCCTGAAGCAGATACTCAAATATTTGTTTTTTGCCTTTAGGAATCAAGTCTGTTCGACCTTAAAAAACACCACCAGGGCACCTCTTTTACTGATACTGTTATTTTTCATCTCTCTCCCAACCTCTCTCGGAATTCTTCCTCACTTCACCTGATAATACAAACGTGATCTTTCCCTCCCTGAGATTCCATAAGAAACAAATCAAATTTTCCTCCCAGAGACGGGGAGATGAATGTCCTTCTCTGCAACGTCTCCTATTTCTATGGTAACAGGAGCTGGAATCTCCTGATGGAAATATCCTTATGTATTCAGAGAGAAAACAATTCTTTGAAGACTTGATTAATTTTATTTTTGCCATATGTACAAACAAGAGCCTTATGTTAGATGGAATGCCAAATGAAATGCAGAATAAGCAATCTTGTTTGGAATGGCAGAAAAACATTTCCGAGTGAGCGTGAAATGAGGTTTCTGAAGCAGAGACCTTCAGTGAAAGTACTGAGATTTTTGCAACATTAATACTATAATGTTGCTATTTCAGTTATAATGATTTACAAAATTGATGGTTTTTTCAGGAAAGAGAAGGGGGAGGTGATTTAATGCACTGATTACTGGAAGACAGTTCTCAAATGTAAGAGAGTAGCATTCTTACTTCCTTTTGTGGGAAGAGCCCAAGGAGCTGTGAGGGGGCGAGGAAAACAATGAACAGTTTAATAATAGTATTTTCCATTTCTCTAGCTTCTTTTGCAGAAGGTGCCTTGGTAGGTAGGAGCTGAACTCTTTACATCATAGAAGGAGGAAAAGTAAATGCAGTGGTCCTTTTGTCTTACCATTGACCTCTAGTCACTCTGCTCTGAGATTTGGGTTTCTATCTAAGAACTAATTCCTAAGGCTGGTCTAACTCAGTGTTACATGTATCAGCAATAGGTTATATTGATCCCATCTCTTTATTTTGAGCACAGCACCTCATTACCTACTCTGTGTATAGAAGCTTTATACAAATATTGTCACCTATTGACTTGATAGCATTAATTAATTGAAAAGATTTTTTCCTTTTTTTAAAGCTTGGTTTAGTCAGTAAAACAACATGAAAGAATCCTGGTTCTATTTCTCCTGGTGTAAACTTATTTGGAGACCTATAATGTGTTGCTGTTTGTTAATAATTTCTTTCTTTTTTTCTATGAAGCATAAGAGACCATGATTAGATGTGTAGGAGAATAAATACTTTTCTTGGAAGAGTTTTATTACCAATAATAATGATGATAACTGATATTTGTATAGCACTTTAAGCTTTACAGAGTATTTTCCTTGCAACGATTCTTTGAGAGTGAAAGTATTATCATCCCTATTTTACAGATGAGGAAACTGAGAATCATCGAGGTTGTGTGATTGGCCTAAGATTTTATAGTAAGTTGGTGTTGGGACCAGTATTTGAATGTAGGCATCCTGTCTCCAGGTCTAGGGCTCCTTCCACTAATCTACATGGCAGACTTGTTCTTGGGAACCATTCTAATGAATTTTATTTAATTTAATTCAACAAATATTTCATTCCTATTATGAAGAGTATAATTTAAGTTTCTTGAGGAAACTTAATTCTCCTTGTATCTCTAGCTTCTAACAGAGGGTCTTAAAGGTAGTAGTCACTTAATAAATGTTTTTTAAGCTGAATTAAATTGAGCATAAGATGTTAGGTGAATTGGGGATAAAAAAAAGGAAAGAAAGAAAGAAAACCAACAATGTTTGCCCTCAAAGAGAATACAATCTAGTAGGGGGATAATCTTGTCATTTCTACTTCCACAACATCTCTTAGATATGTTCTCTCCTCTAAACTCACAAAATCATCATTCTAGTTCAGGACCTCATCATTTTTTCATGGGAACTACTGTAGTATATCCTCAAACATTTTGTTCCACTCCAATCTGTACTCCACACAGCTGCCAGTGATTTTCTTAAAGCTCATGTTAACCATGTCCTCTTACTAAAGAAACTTATAGTAGCTTCTAATTACCCCCAAGATCACATATAAATTCCTTTGTTTGGGACTGAAATCTCTTCACAGTGAGCCTGACAACATCCTGTACATAGCATGTGCTTAATAAATGTTTAATCAATGAAATTTTCACTGTTTGGGAGGTCCTGGTTATTTCCTCTCTTACTTCCCCTTCATAACTGTGGCAGTACTTTCTCATCTCTTCCTTTATTACCATTACTCTGCCACACACCTGTCAGGATTTTCCTCCTTCTAGAATTTTCCCTTGTTCTGTCTCCTATAATCAAATAGTAAGCCTTTAATCAATCCATCAAACCTCCAGATTAACTAAACCTAAAGAGCCTAGGGACTTATCTTCATCATTCTTACACTAAGATGAGGGTCAAGAAAGCACCACTGTTTTCTTCTCAGTTGGTTTAAAGCGTTCATTTTATGGTTAATATTGCCTGACTTCTGACCCCATATTTCTTCCTTGAACTTTGACTTGGATTATGCTGTGATCTCTGGCTCTGACCTCTAGTTGGGCTCCCGGGACAGATTAATAATTCCAATTTCATTTGGTTCCAGTTCATAAACTTTTTGTCCTGGGGTGTAACTTTGCTGTTGGCCTGTGAAATTCTGCCTTGGTCAGTAATAAGGCCTTTTCACTTCAGGTGATTTAAAATATAAAGTCCCCAAGCTGTTGGAGGGAAGTTACTGTTACCTCATTTTACATAATGAAGAGTAATGATTCTGAAATACTGAAGGATTTTTGCTTCAAACGTCCCAGGGTTAGGTACACAAGTTTCAGTTCTGCCATTATTTTTTAAAATTCCCATCATCTATTCTAGAAATCACAGTAAGAGAAAAGTAGAATTCTGCCTACCTATTTTTCATATACTATATCCACTTTATTTACATAATTCTTATAATAAGAAATGAGAAAATATGAAATTTGACATGTGTTTTATTCATCCACATATTTCTTCAAAAGCATAAGACTATCATGATGAAAATCCCAAAGTCTCAAAGCCCAACCAAGATACACTGTAAAACTTGATGGTGTATTATTACACTTGTAAATTCAATTTCTCTGTTCACTAAAGTGCAAAATAAAACACCTCAAGGTTTTTGCTGTCAGTTTTAAATGGTTGTATTTTTTATTCTTTGAAATATATATACAGAAAATATGTTTTAATATAGGGAAGGAAAGGTCTTCTGATACCAAAAGCACTGCTCATGTTTAAACACCAGCTCAGTGATTTTCCCCATACTTCCTGTTAAACACAGATGGTTCCATGTAGGAGAAGGCAGCTGCCTCTGTAAGAAACTGTACTCTTACTTTCTTCCACTTCCTTTTTTCACTGTCCACATAGAATGTCCTTCTCTAAAAGTATTCAAATCAAATGAGGGAATATTTGCAAAATGCTTAGCACAATATCTGGCAAATAGTAGGCTTTATATGAATATCTTTACCTACTTAGTACCTTGTGGGCAAAATATAATGAGTTGTGTTGTGTTTACTCTTATTAAAATATATTGACAGAGGAAAGATGACTGAAGATTCCTTCTATAAACAAAGCAAATGAACACAGGGCAAGCCTGAAAGTGGCCGCAAAACACCTGAATGATAAAATTAGGTAGGAATTAAGGCTAGCATTAAGATCAACAATGAAAAGAATATGGTTACATCAATTAACAAAGTGAAAGGAGGTTTTCATATGTATTTCATATTGAAAATGCCTACATACAAATATGAAATTTGTAATGTGCTAATAACAGTGCCTGGTACCTGATAAATGCTTGTCTTCTTTCCCTTTTTTCCCCCTACTTTAACAGGTACAAAAAAATGCTATTAAGCCAATGAGGGAATTTGTTTTTCTTGACTATGCATTATTTGTTATGAGAGTTTTGTTTCTTTTTTTTTCAATTGGGGTAGGAGAAGTGGGCAGGATAGGAAATAAATTCTTGTTAATTGGGATAAAAAGTAAAATGAAATAAAGGTTATATTTAAAATATAAAAATGCTATTAAGCAATTATAAGTAAGGAGGATGTGATTATCTTTCTTAGTTTCTCAGGATCCATGGCCATGGCAATGTCTAGTTTCCAGGTATTACATAATAAATCTCAGAACAGCCCTAAGGATTCTAGATAGTAATTCCTAGAATTATAGAGACAGGAAGTCCTACTGAGGCAGCACCATGAGATAAGGGGTGACATAACTGATATTTGCTTTGCTTGCACCAAATGACGATATTGCTAAAGTTAACCTGTGAGGCCATCGTTGGCAATATGCCTTCTTTGTCTGTTGTCCTATAAAGCAAGTGGGCACTGGTCAGTGAGGAGAGAAAACAGGGGGAACCCATAGGGGAATTTGTGTGTGCCTTGACCAGCCCCTATCAAGGCTTGAGAGGATTTAGGGTAGTGTACAAACTGTACCTATCTCAATTGATCCCACTGTGACATAGGGGTAGTTTTCTCTCCCCTTCTTGCCAGCCCCTGTGAGAAGGGGAATGCTGTAAGAGTTAGTGATCCCCTTATCAGCAACCCTTTTGAGAAGACTAGACTAGAATGAAGATGATTATTAACCCCTCCAAAGGTGTCTGCCTATCTGACAAGATCAAGAATGAACCTGTTAGAGGCTGGAGCCCCAAACTCCAGTGCCTCCTGTATGTTGTCTGTGAAACAGCAACATCTAACTAAACTTCAATGAGATTTGTTATTCCCCAAATTTGTTTTTTATGAAACAAGGACAGGTATCTTTAATATATGAACATACATTTTGTTTTTCAGAGTAGAATCACAGAATGTTAGAGCTAGGAGAACTCCAGATTTTGTCTATCAATGTAACCCAATAGGAATAAAATTGATTCTTGCAAATAATAAGTAAGGAGAGGTTGCTCAGATTCCAAAAAAGAATTAAATATCAGAGCTGGAGGAGACATAGGAGCATCTGGTCATCTTACAGGGGCCCAGAGAATTTGAAGTGACATGCCCACATCATAAAGGGAGTTTGTGGTAGATAGGAGACTAGAACTCAGGTCTCCTGATATTCAGATCTGTTTTCTTTATGCTATATGATTCTGCTGGTAGTATGATTCAGCACTTGAACTCATATACGTCTATACAGTGACCATAAAACCAAGGGAAAAGAGGTTAATTAGTCTAAAAAATGGCTATTTTGTCCATTCAGTGTTAAAAAAAATAAATATGGAGACTTCTTTTCCATCACATTGACTGGTAGTTTCAGCACCAGTACACAGTCTATAATCGTGATTTTCTGAGAGAAAATTTTAAAATCTAATTTTTACTAGACAACTTTTATAACAAATTGGTGATATTTACCTAGTGTTTTAAAATTGTCAAGCACTTTATATACATTATTTCATTTGTGCCCCACAACT
The DNA here is from genome assembly GCF_028372415.1 of Notamacropus eugenii. Lineage (NCBI taxonomy): Eukaryota > Metazoa > Chordata > Mammalia > Diprotodontia > Macropodidae > Notamacropus > Notamacropus eugenii. Next base: position 651,534,977 of record NC_092872.1, read on the forward strand.
AGGTATTATTATTCCTGTTTTACAAACAGAGAAACTGAGGCTTAAAAAAGTTAATAACTTGTCACTGGACACACAACTAGTAGGTCAGTGGCAATATCTAAACAGAGGTCTTCCTCACTCTAAGTCCAGCTTGCTACTTCAGCTGCTCTACCTCTCTGCTGAAGTTTATAAAGCAAAAGTGAGCCAAAGTTTTTCTGGATGTTAACTTAGTCTTCTGAGAGCATTTTTTGTCTTTAGAGAAAAATGGCTATGTCATGGGAACACCCCAAACCACCTGTTCTGTGAATTTCATGTGAAAAAAATTACCAAATGATTGAGCAGTCACAAGGTATAATCCCTCAGTATTTTTGTCAATAAGGCTAATAGTCCTTTTCATATTACCATATGTGTATTTAACTAATTTAAATAACTCGGAATTTTTTAAACGTTTCATTATAGAAAATTATCTATTTTTGAACTGATGCTAAAAGAGATAAATCTATAATTATATGATGGTATAACTGCTACAACAGTTCATAGTGACTAGAAAAGTATAAAATAGTAATTAAATTACATAAAAAATATGATTTAACATAAAAACCAAATTTGTTGGAAACTTAAAATATGAATTCTTTATTCATGACAAAATAGGTGAATTAACCTAAAGTCCCAAATATATTTCTAGTGTAGGACTTACTTGCTAGCTTTGACCTAATAGATTCTGTCTCAGAATTTATCAGGTTTGTCACACTTTTAATCTGGCTTTGAAGCTTCTGGGAAGGAGAAATAGGAAGAAAATCCATTTTGCAAAACATGTGCAGGGTGGGGGAGGGGCAGATAGTGTCTAGCATAGACATATCGAACTGGGCATCAAATACACATCTAAGACTCAACCAAAACAGAATTTGTCATCTCTGCCCTCAGCCCTCTTCCCTTCCTCCCTTTCCTATGACTCTCCCTCAGTGAGTTCACAGTCTAGGAGTCATCTTGGATACATCTCTCACCAGCTGTATCCAAGCTGTTGCTAAGGATTATCAATTTCATCTTCCTAATATTTCTCAAATATTTTCTTCTTTGACTCTGCCACTAACTCTGGTGCAGGCCCTCATCACCTCACATAGAAACTAATTTTTTTTTTGCTTCAATAATGTTTTTTTCCAATTTATTTACTTTTAGTTTTCAACATTCACTTCCATAAGTTTTAAATTTTCTCCCCTTCCCTCCCCACTCCCTCCCCAAGATGGCATGCAATCTGATATCACATAGGAGCTAGAGCAGTAGCCTGTTGGAGGGTCTATTCACCAAAGTGATTTTCCTAAAGCACAGCTCCGATTATGTATTTTCCCCTACCCCCCATCAAATGAGATAATATTTGTAAAAGCTGTTTAGCACAGTTTCTGGTATACAGTAAGTGCTTCCCTTTTTCTACCAATGCTCTAAACTCCAATGGCTTTTCATCAACTTCAGATCAAATACAAAACTCTGTAGTTGGCATTGAAAGCCCCTCATAACCTAAGACCGTTGTACTTTTCTCGTCTTCTTACACCTTACTTCCTCCTGCATATTATTTAATCCAGTGACACTAACCTCCTGACTGTTCCACAAGCAAAATACTCCATCTCATTTCCAAGCATTTTCTCTGACTGTTCCCCATGCCTGTAATACTCTCCCTCCTTACCTCTTCCTACTGACTTCCTTGGCTTCCTTCAGGTCCCAACTAAAATCTCATCTATAGGAAGTCTTGCCCAATCCTTCATCATAGTTTCTTCCCTCTCTCATTGCCTATTTATCATATTTATAGATTGTAATATATTTGTTAGCTTGTGTAGCAGCCAGCACCCTGACACATCAGGATGGCCTGCTAGCACAAGTTGTTAGATCTGCTTTTCTAACTTTTGAAGGGTCAACAATCTTCTTTAATCACATAGACCAACAGAGAAAGTACAAGCGGAGAAACAAAGACCAACAGACAGGGCTTCCAATTGTCTGACCGTAAGCAATACATACATCACAGATCAACAGACAGATTCAACAGTCTGACCGTTACATACATACATAGTTACCAGAAAGAGAAGCATGAACATCTGGATTTTCAAAGGAGAAGTGGGGGGGTGCTCCTTAATAGCTACCCAGAATCTCATCTGACACAAAAAGTAAGTCCCAAAGGCAAAACCTCACCTCAAAGTATATGTGCATATATCTATATATCTATAGTGTGTGTGTGTCTCACACACACACACACACACACACACACACACACACACACTTTTCAGAGCTGGAGAGCATCACGACCCTCATGACTCAGTGCCTCATTAACAATTAAGAAAAGGTGTGGGCCTTCCTACAAAACAAGCCTCCTCTAATCAAGCTTCCCTTCATGGGCTCCACCTGAGGTCTATTAATTGGCAGAGAAGCTCTAACTCTCATTACAGCTTGTTATCTCAAATGTTTGATTGTAAGCTAGTTGAGGGCAGGGACTATCTTTTTCCTCTTTTTATATCAGCAGCACTTAGCACAGTGCCTGGCGCATAGGACTCAATAAGTGCTCATTCACTGACTGACTAGTGAGACATCCTAGGGTACTTTCTCCCTCTCCACTCCCTTTCTCTAGGACTCTGGGAGTGCTGGTGCTGGTGTTGCTGGTGCTGGTGCTGCTGCTGTAGCTGCTATATTGTGGCAAGTCAAACTGATGGTTTGGTGGCTAGGGACTATGGGGGCTGACCAGTATGGTTTGAATTGCCAGGGCTGCCTGAAATCCAGACTACTTTTCTCTGACCACTGGAGGGGGGTAGCTCAAAGCCCTGTAAATCTTATGTAAACTGGGATGTCACAGACAGCCGTGTCTTTTTTCTTGCTCAGTTTAGGGAGGAAGAACCAGAGAGCCAGGGATACACTCCTTCTGGGCTTCTGGTCAAAGTATCCAGTGCTCATGTCATTTATTTTCTGATGGTCCTCCTTTGCATTTTTCTGTCTGTCCATGTTTTGATAAATGAACGTTTCAGTGACCACCTAAGTCCTGTTTGTGTGATTAATGCTGAAACGGAATAGTTTTGTGGAAAGGTGTTTGACCCTTTAAAGATTTAGGAGACAAAAAAGAAGAAATGAGAAGACACTCCTTGTTGCTTCTTTGCAGGAGTGGGGGCTATGGGTGTAGAGCATTGCATTTGTTGTCAGGCTTTTGACATGTGGCTAAATTTTATTAAACTGTTTTCTTCCCTTTTTTCATTCCTAAAAAGGGTTGCTCGTTTGGAGATGGAAGAAACAAGGGTACACTGAGAAATAGATAATATAAAAACAAAAAAAACCAATAAAATTATTTTTAAAAAAGAAAGAAAAGTCAGTAATAGTCCCAGATAACAACAGACCTCTCTCCTTTTGGTAAAGAGTCATGAGACGACAGGGGTAAAATATTGCATTCATTGAGAGATGTACTAAGTATATGTTAAAAAGTAAAGTTATTAAAATTATGGCTGGGAGTTGGAAACAGGACTGTGAGCATACTCAGGAATTATGTTGCTGGAAAAACAAAAGGCATCAACTAAACTTATTTTTTAAAAAAAAAGAAAAAAGGGATGGGAGACATTATCACCTTTGCTTATGAGCGAAATTCGGAGGAAGAATTAAAGAGATCACTTGGATTCTTATAAAAAAGAGGACACATAATCCTAAACCTTAAGTATCCCCTAGATTAAAAGGAAAAGCACTGAAGTAAACTCAAGCCTGGAAAGGAAAAGGTTCACTTGTGGTGAGCATTAGGATTGGGGTGGGGGGTGGACAGCGCTTTCAGCTTTGCTCTGGTACTGTGTCTGCTGTTAACTTATCCTGAGTCAGTTTGTCTGCAGTTAGCTATAGCTAGTCACCAAGTAAGAGTTCTCTTAGTAACTGAGAAAATGTTTAGTTCAGTTCTACACCTCATCCATAAAGGTTCAAGTTATCCATGAAATCTCATTCCAACACTATTACACATGGGACTTTTATTCACCTTATACATTATATAGAGAGACTTACTTTCCTTTTTTCACTTTATAATTCTTAAATTAGGATTTGTTTTCCAAAACAATTTAAAATTACTGTTACCAAATCTCTATCTTTGGAACTAAAAATTAATGAGTTCTTCAATATAATTTCATATTTAATGAGAAATCTTAGGATTGACATAACCCTTTACCTGCCTTGCCATGTCACTGATAATGAAGCTAGATATCTACTTAAACACATTCCAAACTTCCCAAAAGATAACTCTTTTCTTGACTTTCTTCAATGTAACGATTTCCTTTGTCCTAAGGTACACAATAAGGCAAATGGAACAAAGATTTATATAGCACCTACTATGTGCCAGACACTATGCTATGTGTTTTATAAATGTTATATTATCTGCTTCTCACAGACTGTGGATGACCCACATTCCCAGCTTGCCAAGAGTATGAAATTTTGATTGGTTCATTTTTTGCATTGTGAAGAATTTACCTGTTGGGGGTGTAAGCTCAGTTCCATGTGGACAGTCTTGGGCGGGTAAAGGTGAGAGCTTCTAAACCTTAGAGTTCTCATGAGGCCCCCCAGGAAACAGCAGGGAATTGAGGAGTGAGATCTCGTGCATTTCCGCCTCTTCCCGTGAGAAACATGATGGGAGAGAGCATCCCCGCCCTCGAGACTGGCCCGGATCTGGGCACACCTATTGTTATCTAACAGGCACGGTATTCAGGTGCAAACTATACGGCAGAAGAGCTTAAGTAGGGTCAGGAAAGCCTGAAGGCGCTCTTAGCGCTGAGGGGCCCTTACAGGACAGAAGGCCCCTTTTCCTCTCTTCGCTCTTCCCTCTCCCCTCTCTCCCCACTTCCACTTCTGCTTTCATTCTCTTACTGTAAGATCTTTGCCTCCTTGGGAGATTTCTCTCTCTCTCCTAAGGAAGAGTTCCCCCTGCACATGTAACCAGGACCCTGAATAAAGCCTAACCCTTGTTCGACTCCAGAAAGTCTCTTCTCTCATATGTTTATCCGGTTTGGCCAGCCGAAGACCTACGATAGGTAAGGTAAGACTCGGGTAGCCCTCAGGCCTCTAGGCCTGGCATTTACCCTTTAAGAGATCACTTTCATATCATAGGACTAGGAAATTTGTCTGAGGATTGGCAGAGATAATGGATTTTCCTATGTATTTCTCATTCTGACTACTGCTACTCCCACTCCCGTCATCGATGGGGTCTTACAGCAGAAGCATCTTCCTGTAGAAGATAGCTATAGGATTTCAGTTTCAAAGAAAAGTTGAGTTAGTGAGAGAATCTAGCTCCCAAAGTAGGAATCCTAGTCATGAAATGACTTGATTTTTAACAAGTCCTAGGATATGGGCTCCTTTTCCTTCCAAAAGATCATTATGTTATCTAAGGCCAAGATTTCAGGGAAGGCTGAAAACAGAGACTGTACTACCAAAGAACAAAGATACTGGACAGTGAGGAAGAATGAGAGAGACGTGAGAAGACATCAGGGGACCCAGGGAAACTAGAGGTACATGTTGCTTGCTATGTATTCTCTTTTATGTATAGCTTTCCACTTGGTACCTCTATGGTTTTGATTCCTCTTGCTGACATTGTATGTATTTATGAGATGGTGCATCCCAGATTTATGGGGGAGACACATTTTTTGTTACTGTTCTAAATATTCCATTTCAGTGAATGTATTTGCTTTGAGCTATTTATGTGCTCTCACTGACTAGAAAAAATGCAAATGACTCCGGGAGACTGATGAGCTAGAATTTTAGGAATATAGACCCATAGAGTACATTGAAAAAGGAATCATTCTCTAGCAGATCCAATCTTAGAGTAAATACAGTTAGGGGAAAGAAGTTCCAGAAGGAGAGCTACCCTTAAATCTTAGGTTTTAAAGAATTGTGGTAGGGATGAAGGGACAGACAAATACAACTAGGTTTCTGACTTCAAGAACCTCAGGATCTCTTTGTAGATTACATTACGTTAATTGCATCAAACTTCAGAACATTGAAGAGCCTTCTGAATGAGACTCTGAATCACTTGAAGTTTGACCTGATCATGCATATGAGAAACACCAAATGGATGAAGAATGCCAGTTCAGATTACAACCCACATTTGGATAGATAGACTAGAGAATCTGTCCATAAATCTAAGTGCCTCCTATGGGCCAGGCACAGTGCTAACCTTCAGAGATACACAAGGAGGCAAAAGACAACTCCTGTCCTCAAGGAGCTCACAATTTAATAGGGCAGATAACAAGTCAACAAATATGTAAAATCAAGCTAACTGCAAAATGAATAGGAAATAATTAAGAGAGGGAAGGCACTGCAATGAAGAGATGTGGAGAAAGACTTCCTGTAAAAAGGGGAATTTTAGTTGAAACTTGAAGGAAGCCAGGAAAGTCAGTAGGTAGAGTTGAAAAGAGGGAGAACATTTCAGGCACAGAGGGCAGTCAAAGAAAACGTTGAGAGGAGAGAGATGAGTTATCTTGATCCTAAAACAGCAAGGGGTCCAGTGTTGCTGGATCAAAGAATAAATGGCTTGAAGTCAGATGGAAGAAGCTAGAAAAGGGGGTAGAGGTTAAGTTATAAAAGACTTTGAATGTCAAACAGGGGTCTTTGTATTTTATAGGTGATAGGGAACCATTAGAATTTACTGAGTAGGGGCATAACATGGTCAGACCTACACTCTTTAGGAAAATCATTGGCTTGAGGATGGAATAGAGTGGGGAGAGATCTGAGGCAGCAGACCCACCAGCAGGTTATTGCAATAGTCTAGGCATGAGTGATGAGGACCTGCGTCTACAGTCCTATAGTCCTAGGAGGTGCCTTTCCTCCCTCCTCCCCTAGGATTCCATCTTTGATTCTTTGTTCTGAATGGGCCCCTCCTCCCATAACCTTGTGTTGAACTTAAATAATAAATGCCAATTTATAACCCTGAAAAAAAAGTGGTGGAAGACATTCAGAGAAAGAACTATGGAATTGTAATACACAGTGAAGCAGCCTATTTTCTCTTGTGTTATGTTACGCTTTGTTTTTTTCTCATGGTTTCTCCCATTCATTTTAACCCTTCTATGCAAATGACTAATATGAAAATGTGTTTTATAAGAATGTATGTGTAGAACCCATATAAGATTGCATGCCATCTTGAGGAAGGAGAGGGGAGGGAGGAGGAGAAAATTTAAAACTTATGGAAGTGGTTGTTGAAACTGAAAACAAATCAATAAAAAAAAAGAAAAAAGTGGTGGAAGAGTGGGGGCAGTGTCAAAGGAGAGAAGATGGTGTACTCAAGAGAGAGTATGGAGGTGAAATAAATAGGCCTTGGAAACAAATTGGACACATGAGAGATAGTGAGGAATCCAGGATGACTCCTGGGTTATGAGTCTGAGGGACTGGAAGGATGGTGGTACCTCACCAGAAGCAGGAAAGGGTGGGGGAAGGGTTTAGGAGGCAAGAGTATATGTTTTGGACATGCTGAGTTTCAGATGTCTATCCAATTCAAGATGTCTCAAAGTCAGTTGGAGATGTGAGATTGGAGGTTAGCGGAGAGGTCTGGGCAGGGGAAGTGAATTTGAGAATCATCAGGATATATACCTGGGACAGATGGTACAGATGGACAATAAGTTGGATCCAGATTTGAACAGGTGGAAAGGAGCAGGTTGAATTGCCTTTGGAAAATTGCAGAGTTCCTATAATGACCTCAAGTTTCCCAAGAAAGCAAAAACCCAGCTTTTGAATGCCAACATTCCACTAGTGATGCTGCATGGCAAGATGGGGAGTATAACCAATTTTTCAAGCATTAAACGTAAATATCACACAGAGAGAAGTGAAGGGCATATGGCGGGATGCAACACATAAGAGCTATCCATTTATATAGAGCTTTCGTGTCTGCAGAAGTGTTTTACAAATATTATCCCATTTGATCCTCACAACCCCCTTGGAAGATAGGTGCTATTATGATGTCCGTTTTGTAGATGAGGAAATTGAGCCAGATGGTGGTTAAGTGACTTGCCTAGGGTCACATAGTCAGTGTCTAAGGCTGAATCTGAACTCAGGTCTTCTTGACTCCAGGTCCAGCACTCTATCTAATATGCCACCTAATTGCTTCAACATATAAGGAACCCTGAATTTCAGGAATAAAAGACGTCATCACGGAATTATATGATAGGAAGACCAGATGAGCTAGTTACAAGGCAAAGGCAAGGGATGACAGGCAGACAACCACAGGGCCTCACTAACACTCTCACCATGGGAGAATGTTGGGTAGACCCCCTAAGGTGAAGTTATGGAAAGGAATGGACAAGAGTCACACTGGATGGGCAGGCAGGGACATTGCTAACCACATCATTGAAGGGAACTTCCCCATCAGTGAATTCACAGGTCCAGTTGGGTATTTGAGAAGTAAAAAACTTAACGTGTTGGGTATAAGAGATATGAACAATGTAATGTATTCTTAGAATTTAAGGAATGGAGAGGTTTCTCCAGTGGAGGGAGAGGGGGAGGGAAGGATTCATGGAAGAAATAGCATGAGCCAAACCTTGAAGTCAGGAATTCAAAATATCAAGGTGGTGAGGAGAAGGGCAAATGTGGAAAACAACATGAGAAGACACAGAAAGGCAGGACTCAGTCAGTCCACCAGCATTTTATTAGGTGCCTGCAAATGTGCCAGACATTGTACTAGGGAGGAGAAAAGTAAGGATTGGGTTTAGCAGGGATGGGTAACCTATGGTCTTGTAGGTCCTCAAGTTTTACAGAACAAGTCCTTTTATTAAGGGGATTTGTTCTGTGAAGTTTGGATTCAGTCAAAGGACCATACTTGAGGACCTAGAGGGTCACATGTGGTCTCGAGGCTGCAGGTTCCCCATCCCTGATAGTAAATAGAGGATAGTAAAGAATCCAGACTGGCTAAATTGTAAAGTATGTTACAGAGAGTGGTGGGATGTTGGAATGGAAAGATAGTTTGCAACCAGATTGTGCGGGTTTTCAAATGACAGACTAAGAAATTTAGACTTTAGTAAAGCAAATGGAAAAGACTGAAACTTTTGAGCAGGGGACTAATGCAATCAGTCTACACTAGGAATTAAATTCAACAAACATTTGTTAGATTCCTTTCACAAATAAAACACGGTGCTATGAGCTGGAGAAACAAAACTTTAAAATGCCACAGTCCCTGTCCTCAAAATGTTTACATTCTACTGGAAGGAAACACATGTATACAAGTAAAATAATATAAAATGATAGAAACAAAGAAGGGATACAGAAGGAAAAAAACACTGCTCTGGGAAGATGTGAGGAGGGAATACTGTTTTCAACTGGGGAGGGGGGAAGATGGAGATCAGGAAAGAATTCACGGAGGTGATGCCTCAGTTGGGCCTTGAAGGAAGATAGATAGAGATGAGGAATGACTATGTTCCAGGTATGGAAGATGGTCTCCGAATACACAAAGGTAGGATATGACAGAAAGTGATTCAAGAACAACTAAAGACTTAGTAGTTTTATTTGTCTAGATAACATGGAATAAGTGAAGCAGAGTAATGTGAACTATACCTAGAAAGGTAGGTTGTAGCCACATTGTGGAGGATCTTAAGTGCCAGGCTGTACTGGACACTAGAGCAAAGATTTAGAGACCCTATGGCTCCCTGATATCATGGTCTTTCTTTGTAAAAAACATAACCTGTGAGTAGTCCAAGCTGCCTGAATGGTGACCCAGCCAGTTGGGTAACAGCTCATCCTCTTCCTCTCCCTCTCCTCCTCTCCAAAGGAAGGTAAATTCTGATGACCAGAAACTGCCCAGTAAACTTGGGGTTTGCTCGCTAGATTCCTTCCTTCCTTCCTTCCTTCCTTCCTTCCTTCCTTCCTTCCTTTCCTCCTTCCTTCCTTTCTTCCCTTCTCCCTTTCTCTCTTTCTTTCTTTCCCATTTCACTCATAGATTGGACCACAATAGGTCCCTGCCCAAGCTCTACTTAATGGCAATATTTTAGCCCTCCTGGCTCAAAGTGAATGCCAGTAGTAACTGTTTCTCTTTTGACCAGAAACCTGAGAGTCTTCCCCTCCCAGTTTGATTTTTTTTTAAATCAAAGGGTCCATCCCTTGACTCACTGCTTTAAGAGGTCTATTCACTGAATGAACATTACCTCACTCAAAGTGAGAACCTGAACAGGTTGACCCAAAAGGGCTAGGGTCTCCCATTGCATCCTGGGCCATGTCCAGTCATCCTGATGAATATATGGTCATTGGAACCAGATGGCTTGAGGAGAAAGTGAGGCTGGTGACCTTGCACAGCCCTCTCTCACTCAAATCAAAGTCAATGGCAAGTCATGTCATCATCTCCCTGATGTCATGGTCCTCTTTGAGAATGAAGGACAAGCACATGCAGCAATAAGAACCAGCAATTGGAAATCCTTGCTCTAAAATGTTCTAACTTCCTTTACCTTGAAATTTGGTTCCAAGCCATCTTTCCATTCCAATATCTCCCTACTCTACATAATTTACTTTATACTTCAGCTAAACTAGATTCATTACTATCCTCTAAATCCAATATAGGAATCCTATAAATCATCTAGCTCTTTTCTTCATTTAATATAGACTTCCCTAAAGAGACACATACAGCTGGCAAAGCCAGGATTAAAATTGAGGTCTTTATACTCTAAATGAGCTGCTTGTTCCACTGTATCCCGACTCTGCCTCCCAAAGATTTCATATTTTATCCAACAGGCAGTAAAGAATCTTGCATTAGCAACATAACTATGGAAGATTTATGAAGGGAGGATCATAGAGGGGAAGAAACTATATTAGAAACTATTGCCCTCCTCTCCAAGGCAGTTTGGGAAGGAAGGTACTAGCAGTTACAAGTCTATTAGACTAGTCCCAGTAAGAGGTGATGAGGGACTTTACTAGGATAATAACTTTGTAAGTAAAGAAAAGGGGAAAGATGTGAGAGAGAGGGTGGAGGAAGAATTGACTAGACTTAGCAGCTGATTAGATAAAGGAGATAAGAAAGAACGAAGAGTCAAAGGCGACTCCAAAATTGTAAGTATGGATGATGACAGTGGTAGTGCCATCAACAAAAACAGGGAAAGTGGAAGAAGTAACAGGTTGAGTTTTAGATGTGTTCAATGTACTGATGGAGAAATCCGTGAGGCAAATTGAGGTGTGGATCTTGAACTAGGAGAGGTGATCACAGATGGCTCGATAGATTTGGGAGACAGAAGTACAGAGGTGGTAAAAATTAATGGGAACTAAGAGGATGAGCAAAGGTGTGTGTTCATCTTTCGTTGCCAAAGAAGACCATGCCATCAGAGAAATGATGACAAGACTTGCACTTGACTTAGTTTTTGAGTGAAGGAGGGCTGTGCAGGTCACCAGCCTCACTTCTCCTCCAGAGCCATCTGAATGCAGTGACCAGATATTCATCAGGATGACTGAAGATGACCCAGAATGAGGCAATTGGGGTGACGTGGCTTGCCCAACATCACCCAGCTAGTGAGTGTCAAGTGTCTGAGGTGAGATTTGAACTCAGGTCCTCCTGACTCCTGCTGTATCCACTACACCACCTAGCTGCCCTGAGCAAAGGTAAGAGTGTAGGTAAATGTAGATTTAAGATTGGTGATACTTAAATTCAGGAGATGGAAAGAGGATGATGAACTAGAATAGAAAGAATATTGGAAAAAGTAGTATCATGAGGAGAAGAAAGTATTTAGGAGGCAGAGATGTTCAACAGTGTCAAATGATGAAGCAAGATGAAGGAAGATGAAAAAGCCATTGCATTTAACAGTTAAGGGGTCACTAGTGACCATTGAGAGATCAGTTCTGTAGAGGGGTGGTTAGGAACCAGATTGTAAGAGATCAAGGAATGAACTGGATTCTGTGAATATGAAGTAAGTAAAAAATTAGGTTACTCTTCCTAGAAGAGAGAAATAGCATGATGTAATTTGAGGACGGTTTTTTTTTTAAGGTAGGGGAGAACTTTTATGTTTATCAGGAATAGGGAGGAGCCAATAGAGAGGGAGAGACTAAAGACAGAGGGGTAAAGATCAACATAATAAGTTCCTTGGAGAGATGGGAAAAGAGAGAACCAAATGAATGAGTTAACCTTGGCAAAGAGAGTCACTTCATCCCTGGATCCCAGAATGAAGAGAAGGCAAGAAAAGGTATAGAGGTTTTGAGATATAACTGATAAAGGAGTTATCAGTGGTCTCAGTCTTAATTAACAAGGGTATGGTGGGGAACGGATATAAAATTAAATGTTCTTAGAAGTAGAAGGGAGCTTGGTGCTCCTTTAGTCCAACTCCCTCATTTTACATATAAGGAAGCTGAGGCCCACCCAGAGTGGTTAAGTGACTTGCCTAAAGTAGTAATGAAAGACCTAGAATTTGAACCTAGTTTCCCTAACTCCAAATCTAGCACTTCTTCCATTCCACCATGCTGGTTGAAAGACGTGAGAGCACAGAAAAAGTTTGGAATAGCCTTCTCTGGTGAATTCCAGGGAGAAAATCAGAGACTAAAGGAGGTGCAATGGTGAGGAACCAGGGATAATCAGTAACATGAACTGGGAGAGAATCTGGTAAGCATGGTTTGGGATAATGATGAGGTCTAAGATATAACCACCATAGCAAGGTTGAAATATACTTGTTAGTCATGTGACTCTGGGTAAGTTACTTGACTTCTGTGTTAGTTTCCTCATCTATAAGATGGGATAATAATAGCAACTATTTCACAGGACTATCGTGAAGACAAACTGAGACACTATTTGCAAGGTACCTTCCAAACCTTAAAGCACCACGTAAATGTTAGTTCTTGTTATTCTCTCTTTAACATTTAATAAATTTCTAATTCTTTACTTTGGTACTTTAAACAAAATCCTTACAAATTTTTTTTCTGGACTTATAATTTTATCAGTACAGGGAAGATCTTGCAAGGAAACTCCCTCAGCAGTTACAGATTGGTAAATGTTCTAGATTTGAGTCTTCAGGAATGACCTGGTACACTGACAAGTTAAAATGACTTGTACTGGATTACATGGTAGTTTGTGTCATACATGGAACTTAAACTTAGGTCATTCTGCTTAGAAAGTTAACTCTCTCTTTACTAAGCCATATTTTATTTCTTGATACACAAAATAAACATGAAAATTAAAATAGTCATCTTATTAGTCAATAGAAAATATTTCTATCCAAGCAATATGTCTCGCATATCTAAATAAATTCAGAGTGATAGGATCCTAAGCACATGTAAATATGGTGGTCTGTATTTTTTTAACTCTTTATACATAATACTAACCTTATTCAAAGACTGATTCTCTTGATACATTCTCAAAGGATCTTACTTGGTTTGCATAATTTCAGGGTTTCATTAGGAAGATATGGAAATGCACTAGCACCAGCATAGCACTGATTTTGACTTTACTGATTGTTGCTAAAGTTAACTGAACCAAAAAATGCGTTCCAGATTTTAAAATAACATGAAATTTACATAAAATTTTAATAACATAATAACATTAAAACTTCAGTTTCAAAAGTTCAGCCCCCTTTAACTAAAGGATGTCCATGAACAGAAAAGAACTGTGAACTCTGGTGGTATATGAGAAGATTGAGGAAGGGAACATACAGAAAACAAGGATGCAGATTTCCCCATCTCCATCCCAATTTTAACACCTGATAAGGTATTTTGAGATTGTAGAAAGGTGACAGTATGATAGACTGCAGAGGACCTCATATCTTACTCAAACACTCCATTGTGGCTTAGAGATGCACCACTCTACCAAGAGATAGAAAGAATTACCTCTAGACTCTCCCTCTCAACCCAGGAATTCACAGAGGGACCACCAGAGTACTGCAGAGGGGCAAATTAAAGACAAAGTTCAGAGGATGGAACACAGGGGAACCCCAGAGCCTTCTGGACAGTTCCAGTGCTCCCTGCCTAAGCCCAACCTAATCCTGGTCTCTGAGACCAGGGCTGTAGAAAAGTTTTGGGGACTTTTGAGTGATCTAGTAGGGAATTAATTCCCCACCTAAGCTAAAAAGCACTTAAGCATAGTCCAAGTCTTCTCCAAACCCTTGGCTGTCTGCCTGAGCCTAGCTCAACAGCACTGGGGCAATTCTGGGTAGTTCTAGGATAGCACTCCGACCTGAGCCAAACAGAGCTTAAAGCCACTGTAGTCCCAACAGAGTTGGCACTCATCATTTGCCTAACAGAGACTGGGTGTGTGTGTATGGTGGGGGTGGGTGGGTTAGTCACAGTAAGTGAAAAGTGACCTCATAAGGAGTCCAGGTAAAGCCTGGGGGAAGAAATGTCCTGGATGCAGAGACTGTGTAGGAGTATCAGGAGAAAATAAAACTAGATATACAGGATGGAAAACCTAAGGAGGAAAGAACGAAAAAAAACCGACACCTTAGAACAGATGGCAGAAAACCTCACTCAAAAACTGAATACCTTAAAAATTAGAATGGGTCAGACAGAAAACAACAGTGAAATAAGAAAATAAGATATAACAAAACAAAACCAAAGGACTGAAAGAGAAAAAAGACAGAAGAAAATTTAATAAATATAACTTTTAAAAAATAACTAACCTAGACAACAAATCTACGAAAAACATTCTGAGAATTATAGGAATACTTGAAAACTATGATAAAAAATCTGGATACTATATTTCAGGGAATTATAAATGAAAATTGCCCCGAACTCTTAGAACCAGGGAGTAAAGTAAAAACAGAAAGATTCAACTGGCTACTTATGAAAAGAAGCCCCCAAAGGAAAGCTCCTAAGAATAACACAGCCAAGATCCAGAACTTCCAAACCAAAGGAAAAATAATATAATCATCCAAAAAGAAAGAGTTCAAATATCAGGAAGTCTCACACAAGACTTGTCAGCTGCCACTCTAAGAAGAAGAAAGCTTAGGATATGATATTTCAAAAGCCTAGAAAGAGAAATTTACAACCATGAATAATCCATCCAGCAAAACTAAGTATAATCTTACAAGGGGAGAAAATAAGTCTTTAAGATAACCAATTGTCAAGTATTCCTCACAAAAAAGCCACAACTGAATAGGCATTTGGAGTGTTGGCATTTAGAGAAACACAGAAAGACAAATAAATTTCTTTAACTTAAAGAGGATGAAATATTTATACATTATTGGTGGGGAGGGTAAGAACCCTTATATCTTTAAAGGTAATACAAAAAAAAGCTAAAATGACAGAAGCTCTGTGGATGGTTTTCTTCTGTTTTAATGGTCTTCAGAGAAAACAAAAATGTGTGGGACAGGGATTATACTGTGGAGGAAAAGAGGAAGAGGGAGAAAAGTCACTATTGCATAATAGAGGTGCATAAGATAAAGAGTATATAGTCATAGAAGAAGGAATGAGGAGGAATGGTCATCCCATGAATCTCACTTTCATCCAAATTTGGTTAAATTAAGGTTGAACACAAGTACACACATACACACATAAAAATTTCAGTATAGGAAAATATTAAACTCAAAATGGAAATAGAAAGGAGCAGAGACAAAGGGAGATAAGAGTTTATGAGGGAGGGCAGGATTGGTAAAGGAAGTGTCATAAGCAAAACAACCTCAAAACTTGGAAGGAGTGACATAAAGGGAAAATTAAAAGGAAAGGAAAAAAAGAGTAAAAACTTGAAACCAGGAGTAGGATAAAGAGAAAAAAAGTTTAAGCAGAAAGGAAACAAGTTGTTCCATTTTTAAGATCACAAGTGTCAGACAAACTCCCTCTCCTCTGTCACTTTTTTCCTTAGAAAGGAAGTGGAAGCAAAGAAGAAAAAAGTTTAAGAGGACAGGATCAATTATATGTACAATTTATATATATATATATATATATATATATATATATACACACAATTAATAATCATAGTCATGAGTGTGAATGGGATAAACTCACCCACCAAATAGAACAGGGTAGCAGAATGGATTAGAAAGCAGAATCTAACAATATGTTGCTTATAAGAAACACAACTGAAATACTAACATTCACATAATAGAGCTGAAATAAAGGATTGGAGCAAAATCCAGTCTGCTTCCCCTGAATTAAAAAAAGCAGAGATAACAATCATTTCAGATAAGGTTATTGTAAATATAGATAACATTTTTTAAAGTGGGAAAATTATGCAAAATAAATCATAGATAATAAATCAATATTAATAATTTTATATATTAAGCTAATAACATGTCAATTCTCATAGAAAAATAACTAAATTAGAGGGAGAAATAGATAATAAAACTATTATCATGGGGACCTTTCAGACCTAGACAAAACTAACCAAAAGATGAAAAAGAAAAAGTTAAGGACCTGAAAAGAATTTTGGAAAACTTAGAAATTATAGATCTCTGGCAATTTCTGAGCGGGAATAGAAATTAATAAATACTTCTCTTTGGTATATAACCTTTACAAAATTTTACCATGTATTAAGAAATAGAGATCTCACTAAAATATGTAGCTAAGCATTAACACTAAACATAATTTAGTGATAATAATGCGATAAAAATTATATTAAATAAAGATACATTTAGAAATACCCACTACTTTTTCTTGCCCTGGTATGCATACAATGGCAGGTCTACTGCCCCTAGGCACAGATCTTCTTCCCTCAGGGGTAGGTCACCTGGTTCTGGGATCAGAGAATTAGAACTGTCAGTTTCCTTACACAATCCTTACACATTCTTACTCCTGTCCCAGCTGGATTTGCAAGCTTACCTTTTTGTTCTCTTAGTACTGGGATGGGAATCTCTGTCCAGGTGCTTGTCACCTCTCTCCTGAACTTTTGCAATAGCCTTCTACTTGTACTCCCTGTATCATCTCTTCCTGTTCCAGCCCATCCTCTACACTGGGGCCAAAATGATTTGTTTTTTGGTAAATAGTACTTTATTTTTTCAATTACATGTAAAGACAGTTTTCAATATTCATTTTTTATAAGATTTTGAGCTCCAAATTTTTTCTCCCTCCCTCCCATCACTCCCCAAGATGACAAGCAATCTGATAAAGGTTATATATGCTCAATCATGCAAATGTATTTCCACATTAGTTATTTTGTGAGAGAAGAAACAGAACAAAAGGGAAAAAAAGTCACAAAAAAACCCAAAAACAAACAAGTGAAAATAGTATCCTTTGAGCTGCATTCAGACTCCATAGTTCTTTCTCTGGATGTAGTTAGCATTGTCCATCATAAATCTTTCGGAATTGTCTTGGATCACTGTATTGCTGTGAAGAGCTAAGTCAATCATAGTTGATTATCATACAATGTTGCTGTTACTATGTACAATGTTCCCTGGGTTCTGCTCACTTCACTCAGCATCAGTTCATGTAAGTCTTCCCAGGTTTTTCCTGAAATCTGTCTGCTCATCATTTCTTATAGTACAACAGTATTCCATTACATCCATATACCACTCCCCAGTTGATAGGTATCCCCTCAGTTTCCAATTCTTTGCCACCACAAAAGAGCTACTATAAATATTTTTGTACATGTGGGTCCTTTTCCCTTTTTTATGATCTCTTTGGCATACAGACCTAGTGGTAAGGGTATTGTTGGATCAAGAGGTATGCACAGTTTGGTTGCCCTTTGGGCATAGTTCCAAATTGCTCTCCAGAAGGGTTGGATCAATTCACAACTCCACCAACAATGAATTATTGTTCCAATTTTCCCACCTCTTCTCCAATATTTATAATTTTCCTTTTCTGTCATATTAGCCAATCTGATAGGTGTGAGGTAGTACCTCTGAGTTGTTTTAATTTGCATTTCTTTAATAGTGATTTAGAGCATCTATAGTTCTATTAGCTCTATCCACTGAGCCATCTAGCTGCCTCTTTCCTCTGTTGATTACCTCCAGTTTATTTGGTATATAAATTTTTACACGATTGTTTGCATAGTTGTCTCCCCTAAATGAGCTCCTTGAAAGCAGAGCTGAGTTTTTTGTTTTGTCTTTTGCTTTTTTTGCCCTTCTTTCAATACCTAGTACGTAGTGCATAGTAAGCACTTAATAAATGCTTGTTGACTCATTGTACAGTACCAGGGAGTTCATGTTGATATGAGGTTGTGCTTCTAGATCCCTTGGGAAAATCCTGCTATTCAACTAGGTAAGGACATCATAAAAAAATCTTTGATTTTTACAGTCATTCAGAAACCATACTATATACCAGTAACTATACACTAACAACTAAGCTTTGAGATGACTCACAAGAACATTTTAAGTCTTTAAATTATTTGTTATAAATTTAGTTTGATAATCTCATTTCTGGTGCCCTTAACCAGCACAAAGGAACCCCAAATAAATAAGAAATCATTACGTTTGTGTTGTAGCAACCAACAAAGGAAGATTTTAAACATACTACACATGGCAGAAAATTTTATATTGGAGATTTTATATATAAAATTAATATATGCATCAAACTGGTAGATTAGTAAGTGCTCATTCAGATCACTAAAGGATTCAACACTCTAGTCCACGCTGACTTTTGTACTTAATCACATATAATCTTGACACAATGGAAGTTCAGATTCTTCAGTATCAAAACTATTGATCTTGTGCTCAATGTCTCCTTTTCTTTCTGGACAAATGGAACAGTCAACTCTGGAAAATTCTACCTCCCACTTGACCCTTAGTGACTTTATGGGATCCAATCTTTAAATCAAATAGGGAGGGAGATTCAGCACATCATTCTGTGTCTACCTTGTCCCTCCTTTGCAAAGAGTAAACAATATCCATTTAACAACCTTCGCTCTCAGGAGTCACAAAGCACTTTGTTTTATATCTCTAATACATTTATTATATAATAAAGAAATAGCTGTTCCCAGAGAATAGAGTGCAGGACTTGGAATTAGGAAAAACTAGGTCCTAATCTCACCTTTGACACTTATTAGTTATGTGGCCATAGAGTTTCTGTTTCCTTCTCCATCAAATGTAGTTCGTAATACCAATAGTACATCCTTCACAAGATCATTGTGAAGGATATATTGTATATAAAGCACATTAGTAGTAGTCTTATGATTATAGTTATTTCCAGGTCTTATACCTTATACCTTGATTGACTTATTTAGAAATCAGCTCTGATTAAAACAAAGTAGACAGGCAGGAAACACTGCCCATAAGGTATATTGCCTACAGATGGTGTAGAGTTGAGCGGGACACTAGAATGTATTTACCTTTGCCACCACCAATAGCTTGACAGTATCGTGTCCCAGAGGAGGCAAAGTGGTATAGATTGATTTCAGTTATGTCTGCACAGCACCAACTAGTGATAAAGAACGCATGGAGAACAGGGCAAAATTGTTCAGTTCCAAAATACTGTTGAAATTTATGTATACAATGGAATATTATTTATTAATTGTTTCCTTTCTGTAAGTTGAGTCTTCATATCCAAATTGTAAATTTCTTAAAGGCAAGAACTTGTGTCTAAGTCAATCAACATGGTATCTATTAAATGTTAGTTCTATGAAACAGCACTGCATTATATTTCTTTTGTAGCACCCATGCCACTTGGCACATGTCCGTAGGATAGGATATGGAAATCACTTTTCTTCTCTCAACGTAAACAATACAAGATTGGAGTATGGGTCAGTTTTCTAATCACCCTTATTTATTGTTTAACTTTCAGCTTTCTGATGAGTTTCTTGACTGCATCTCCTGGATGATACTGATTCTTCTCATGAGCATTTACGTATCTGATCTGTGCAAGGCACTGAAGATAACAAAAACGAAAAAAACCTATTCCCTGACTTCAAGGAACTTTATCATTCTCTACGGGGGATAAATAAGCAACATACAACCAAATAACATAACAGTGACAAAAGGAGATGTGGAAACAAAGTGTTTTAGAAAAACTGAAGAGAAGGAAGGATCACTTTCAGTTGGAGGAATAATAATGGAAGTCTCCAAGAAGGGAATGGCATCTGAGCTGGATCTTGAAAAAAGACGTGATTTCCAAGAGGCAAAGCTAAGGAGGAATTATGTTTCAGGCAAAGGAATGGGTTGCAGAGAAATACAAGGAAAAATGACCCAGCAGACATTCAGCTGAACTGGGAAAATGTCAGTAATCCAGTTTTGTTTTGTCAAGGAATGCATGGAGAGAATGAAAAGCTATGCTGGAGACAAACTATGCACACTTCAATGCTAACTGAAGACTTGGATATTTTATCTCCTACTGTGCTGAATTTTATGTGAAATAACACACTAAAAACACGGCCAGCGGAACAAAGAGACATTGACAGGAAAACTTCAGGACGCCACTGGGAGCTCTTTGGTGGTACTGAAATTTCAGGGGTGATAGTCATTTCGACCAAGACGTTGTTCTCCAGATAACTCAAAAGCTCCTTTCCTTCTGATTCTTTAATCATCACAGCAACGATATTTCCAGTTCCTTTGTGGGACATGGAGACTACCTTTTCTTCATCGTTGTAGACGACGGCCGCAACTTCATTGTGGAAAGCTGCCCGGGAGAGTTTCTCCAGAAATGTGCAGTTTCCCCTCCGCAACAGCGCAATCCACTGATTCAGGTCCGGAGGGACTTGGAAATGGGTTTGAGGATCGCAGCCGTGGAGACTGGAGGCTCCTTGCAGCGGCTGCGGGGCCAGCAACCGCCCTTTCACCTCCACCTGGAGCGAATTTGTACCGTAGCGGGCGTGGTGGATGAAGAAGGTGCGGGGACCACCCTGGCCAGGCTCCTGCACAGTCACCTTGATGAGGGCGCTGTGGGAAGCCTGGCTGGCGCTGGCCGCCCAGGTCAGCCCGAGACCCCAGTGCAACAAGGTCACCATGGCCAGGCCGGTCTGCCTGAAGGCCCGCGGCTCCTGCCTAAGACCACCGGACATGCTCCACACGTCACTCTCCTCGCTAATGGGACCCAACAACCTCGCAAACTTGAGCAGGAGTTAGGGGTCTCTCTGGGTCTTCTCAGGGGGCAGCATCTGTCACGTAGCTCAGAAGGGCGCAAGACCTGTGGGCAGACACCAGTGAGCGTAGGTGTGCGGAGGTTGGGCGTAGTGGCCGGCTTTTGGAGAGGCTTCTGGTGGGTCCCCGCCCCAATCTCAAACCCTCCTGCTTCAGGATGCTCCCACAGCAGGAATGCTTTCCTAGAATCCTGCGCGAACGTTTGGCAGAGAGGACTCTGGCCACATCGAACTTTTTTGAAGACCTTGGGAAGGATGCCCAAATGACTTGACAGGAAAAAGGCTTCCTAGAAGCAAAGCTGCAAATTTTTCAAAGGTCAGAATTTGAGTCATTGTCAAAAACAAGCGCCCCTCCCTTTCCCCTTTTTGAACCACTGGGTACCGGGATTTCTCAACTTCGTGTGGATGAAAAACCACATTCATCAAGCACATTACAGTAACATGTGGACCTTGCTTCCAGCAATCTGTTTGGTCAGAGCCTGGTGTATAAGAATGAATACTCTAGGCCTGGCATTGACAAGGTAACTTGAAGTAATCTATTGGTTCTCAATCATTTAACTTATTTTGTGGTCTTCTGTTAGGGTTTCATCCTGGAGAAAGAGCTGCTTTTTCATTTTCCATTTACACTTTCAGAACAAATACAAAGATTCCCCCCAAGACCGAACTGAGAAAACTGCTTCCCCGAACTCATGAGTGATTGATCTGACCTCCTGAGGCTGCAGTTTGTCAACGCTTGGTAGATGGTTTCCTGGGCATCCACGTTGCTCTCTTTAGATAGCTCTCCATTTTCCTCATTGGCATGGTTTCACTTTGTGACTTCAGAATGTCATTCTTGATAGTCTTGCATCCCTTCTGAGGTGAATTTTAATCTGTAGGAATTTACCTGCCTTTTCTCTAGACTCTTTGGAATCTGTTCTAAAATCTAGGGTACATGCCAGGCTCTTCCTAGCTTTACTCTGCTTTTCCATAATAAATTCCAAGATGAAGTAGTCCCTTTTCCTCCAAGTTCCCATCATTATTTGTTGAAATAAATATTACCTTCCACACAGCATAGCCTATAGAAATATTCAATACGTATTACAGTATCATGAAATTTTGGAGTTGGGACTTTTGAGGCCATTCAGTTGAAAAGATAGCTGAACAAGAATTTAATTTGATTTTTTGAATATGCTTTAGGCAAGAATTAATGTCAGTGTTCCTAAATAAATTCTGCTAGTATCTTTCAGATATGACTTAAGTTACTTTTTAGTAACAAATTTTTTTAGGAACTCAAACTTTTTAGGAACATGTGTATTGTATAAAGAGAAGTACACCTAAATAAGGAATATTCTGCTTTACCTTCAGGAAAGAATTAAGTTCTCTAAAGCAATTGCCATCTAAAAAGAACTCTAATGTGGTGTTTTGAATATAATAAGGACCATATAGGAAGAGTCAGCATGATTTTTTTTCTTTTTTTCACTATTTTTAGAAATGATTAATGAGATTTCTCAGGATGCTATGTTCCCTTTCCCCTCCCCCAAATAACCCCAATAACATCAAACAATTAGGGAAACTGTCCGCTGACCTAGAATTTTTTCAGATATTATTTGTGTAATGGATGAGGTTTATACTGCAAAGTTGTCATTTCTTTCTGAAGTCTTGCAAAAAATTTTTCTTCTCTGTAAAAATGCTTAAAAGGTCACTTAAATAGTAGGGCAAACACAGCAGGTGAACTGAAGTATCAAAATATAGAGAGACAACTTGACTGGTGCATTTCCGAAATGGTCTCCAATACCTAATTCTTCTTGGCAAATCAGATGACAAAGGCTGCCTCTCATAATTGTCTCTCTAAGACTTGTTTGAGAGGAAAAGAGACAAGAACTGGTGACTTGGGAAGTCAAGTTATGATCATTCATCATTTGGAGTTTTTTTTCCTCCCAACTAAAAACTTCAGATTCAGTCACATGAAGACATGTTTGACAATATACTTTCCCCAGGATCTAGTCTTCAGTAGTTTCCTGGTGACTAGTGGCTGGAACAGATTAAGAGATAAAGCCATACAAATGTAATTCTCACTCTTATGAACCAAATTCATAACTAAATAAATACAGCACTTGTACTATGTGTATTTATATTTAATATCACTAATTTGTTCCTTTGTGTTCACAACCTCACCAGGGCCCAGGAAAATAAGATGGATTAATATTGTGAGCCTCATTGTGCTGGTCATAGTGAGGGATATAGAAGAATCATGAGACACAGTCCTTACTTAGTAACTTAGCTGGATAAATTTGACTAACAAGCATGAAACAATCAGTGAGCATTACAAAATAATTCATAAGCTATAAAAATTCATGTTATAAAAAAGCTATACCTTGTAGAGATAAGTTATAACATTGGAAGGCATACACTAGGACAACTATGTGGCCCAGTGGATAAAGTGCCAGGCCTGGACTCAGGAAGACTCATCTTCCTGAGTTCAAATCTGGTCTCAGACACTTATTAGGCAAGTCACTTAAGCCTGTTTGCGTGTTTCCTCATTTGTAAAATGAGCTGTAGAAGGAAATGGCAAATCATCCGGCATCTTTACCAAGAAAACCTCAAATGAGATCATGAAGAATCAGACATGACTGAAATGACTCAATAATGGCAAAATAGACCAGAAGTAATATAATGGTGCAGAGAAGAGTGACACCAATGTGAACTGATGACTCATGAAAAGTTAATTAGACAGATAACTAAAAGTAATATTACATATAAGAATTTCTATTTACTTGTCCTTGAAAATGTCTAGTTGCTGCCATTTTTATGGGTACCCAGAAAAAATTTTTTTAAAAATTAAAACCTATGATTCAATAGCCTACTATGATAACCATGGACTTGCAGATATATTTTCAAAGATCCTCCTACAGTTTAATTAATACTATAAAAGTTATTTCTAGTGCCTAAGAGGTCATAAAGCCTCTTTGCTATTCCTGTCTGGTACTAAGGTCAACAATATTTATTGATGCATAGCTTGCCACTCCATTTCTTTAACAAATGCTTATCATTATTAAGTATAAATCTGAGAATGCCTATCAACTAATCAAAAACTAATCACTGAACACCTACAATGTGCTTAGAACTGTGCTAGGCACTGTGGGTAACACAGAAGTAGAAAATGAGGCCCTGGGCTCAATGAGTATATAATATAACTGACAGCATGGTTCAGTAGAAATAGCCCCAAAGATCCTGTTTCAAATCACTCCTTCATCATTTACTATATAACCCTGGGAAAGTCATTTAATTTCCCTGAGTCTTGCATTCTTGATCACTGAAAATGGACCTAATACAGTAAAATGGAGCTGCCTACCTCAGCGAGAATCAAGAGCACTGGGCTTGGGCTTGGAGTCAGGAGAGACCTGGGCTGGAATCCTGACTCTGATATACTCATGTAAAGACATAGATAGATAAGTAGATAGACAGACAGACAGACAGGCAGGCAGGCAGATGGACGGACGGATGGACGGACGGATGGACGGACGGACGGATGGATGGATGGATGGATGGATGGATGGATGGATGACTGGGCAGATCACATAACCTCTCTAATTCTCCATTTTCTAAAATCTGTAAAATGGGAATAATAACACCCTTACTATTCACCTGATAGGGCTGTTGTAGGGATTAAATGACATATGTAAAGAAATTTGCAAAACTTTTAAAGCATTATATGTGCATCAGCTAAAATGATAATGGAGATAATGATGAGAAATAGCTTTATCACTGTAAGATAGTTTGTACATAAATATAAACTATTTAAGAGTCATTCTCCGAGAGCATTTTATACCTGCCCGATTGGCTAAAATGCCTGAAGCAACAAATGCTGGAAGAGATGTAGAAAAATTGGGACACTAATTCATTGTTGGTGGAATTGTGAACTGATCCAACCATTTTGGAGGCAATTTGGAATTATGCCCAGAGTTATTAAACTGCCTATACCCTTTGATCCAGCAATGCCACTACTTGGTCTATTTCCAAAGATGATTAGAGGAAAAAAAAGAAGCTATATATTCTAAAATGTTTATAGCTCTCTTTGCGGTGGCAAAGAAGTGGAAATTGTAGGGATATCAACGGGTGAATGGCTGAACAAGTTGTGGCATATGATTGTGATAGAATACTACAATGCTACAAGAAATGATGAGCTCAATGACTTCAGAAAAACAGAAAGATTTACATGAAATAATGAAGAGTGCAGGGAGCAGAACCAAGAGAATATTGTACATAATAACAGCAATATTGTTTTAATAATGACTCTGAGTGAATAAGTTATTTTGGTTATTACAAATACCCCAATTAACTATAAAGGACAGATGAAGAAAGACACAGTCTGCATCCAGAGAAAGAACTGGAGTGAAATAGGAAAATGTATTGAATCATTTTACATATACATATACCTATTTGTGTCTAATGGTGGCCATCTCTAGGAAAGGGTAGGTGGAGGAAAGAAAAGAAGAAAAAAAAATTTACACAATTACTTTGTTGTATATTTAAAAGGAATACCAAGTTGTACATAGCAGATTTGCAGTTTCAGGTGCAATCACCTTTATTATTATACTATGTTATGGAAATGCTTGTTTCATTCCATAAATTAAAAATAATTTTTAAAAAAGTCATTTTCCAATAGATAAATGGTCAAAGCTCATGGACAGGCAGTTCTCAAAAGAAGAAACACAAATTATCATTAACTACATGAAAGAGTGTTCAAACTCTCTGAAAATCAGAGAAATACAAATAATTCAAAAGGTCAAAAGATTACTTAATTACTAATTACTCAATTAGCCAAGATAATTTAAAATAATAAAATGCAATCCTGGTGGAAAATCAGGTATGCAATCATACTTTTGGTGGGTTATAAACTGGTATGAAGATTTTTGAAAGCAATAAGGATTACGCAGTTAGAGCTACAAAGTTTTTGATACTCTTTGGCCTAGATAAATCTCACCATGAGTTTTATACCCCAAGTATGTTAACAGCAAGGGAAAGGTACTCATCTTCACAAAAATAATCCTAACAGTATTTATTATATAGTAAAAAAAATTAAAAACAAAACTCAGGGAGACCACCCATATCCAACAATTGAGAAATGGTCAGACTAACTGTGATATATGAATGTAATGGAATATTATAGTGTCATAAGAAATTGCAGGTATGATGAATATGAAGAAATATGGAATGACATAAGGAGTGAAACAGATTAAAGAGAACAGAACTCAAATAATGATCTATATATTCTAAATATGGAAGGAGGAGGAAGAGAAAAAAGGAGAAGGAAAACAACAAAATCTGGAAAAATATACAGAAAAGGAAAAAAATGCTTTAGAAGGATACAAGGAAACAAACAGGGAAAGCTTGTTTTTAACTTATTAAATCTACATTTTAAAAACCAGTTCTAAAAAGTGGAGACTGATCATTTCACATATACTTCATTCATTTGTCCCTATTTGTATATTTGAATATTTTAAGATGACTGTCACATTTACCATAAAGATTTCAAAAAAAAAATATTTAAAAAGAAATATAAGCTCTTGAGATAACAGCAAGACATCTGCATCCAAACATCCTGGAGGCAGCTAGAAAGCGATGCCAAAACACACTCAGGTAAAATGACCAATAAAGTGAGAACATATTGAGTGGTGTGTCTCAATTTATTTATGCTTTCACATGGATGAATTAAATGTCCATTTGACTAATTGACAAAGGAAATAACCTCTTAAGGAAATGTTGGATTCTTAACTATAATTTTTATTAAGTGTTGGAGAAAAGGAAATCAATGTGTGGGCAATTGCCAATTTATGAACAGATTGTGTTCTATAAGTTCATTTGTAAAGTAATCCTTAATGGAACAGATATGCTAGGTGAGATATTGTAGCACAGTGGAGAGAGAGTTGTTTTTGAAGCCATGAAGACATGAGTTCAAATCTCACCTCTGGCATACTGACTGTGGTGATCCCTTGGTAGCTAATTTAACTTCGTAGTATTCTACTCCACTCTGTTAAGACTATAAGTTGAAGGGAAGCTTGCATTAGCAGAAGGAAGTTTACTCACCTGGGAAGAAACAATACCAGTGAACTGACAGGGCCAATCCCTATCCCATCTGATAGTCCATGCACTATAGATGCAAATAGAAAGTCAAGACAGTTTTTGGATGTCATATACTCAAATTCAAGGAACTTAATTCTTTATTTGTTGTTGTTTAGTTGTTTCAGTTGTGTCCAAATCTCCATAACCCCATTTGGGGTTTTCTTGGCAAAGATATTGGAGTGGTTCGCTATTTCCTTCTCCAGCTAATTTTCTATTTGAGGAAACTGAGGCAAACAGGGTTAAGTGACTTGCCCAGGGTCACACAGCTAGGAAGTGTCTGACATCAGATTTGAACTCCAGGCCAGGTACACTATCCACCTAGTTGACAATATTGTTCCCCTATATTTCTATATAGAAATATTTATATAAATGGTTGGGCTTTCAACTTAGCTCAAAAAAATTTGTTTCCTCCATAATATAGTTGAACTATATTAGATATAAAACTGTACAAGTTTGAATTCTGGGTCCTGGGAGTCTTTTGATGCAGGAAGAAGAGGAGAAATGTACCTTCTTCCTTTCCTAGACTTGAAATAAGCCCCAGGCAAAATTTTTTAATGGAGGAACTTGTTTTGGACACTTTCTTGAAATTTCCCTTTTTGGGCTCCTTTCTCATTTTCTACTATCCTCCTCCCTAGTATTTTCTAGGCATTCAATACCCTCAGACTAATTTAAATTCCTAAATGTAGCACCCTACCAAAATCTGCCCATTTTCCAGAAGTATCTCACCTCCAAAATTAATTGTCTTCACTCCATTCAATCAAAGCTCCCATTTCCTTAGTGCAAGTAATCCCCAGGAAGGAAGCAATCTAATTGAACTCATTCACATTAAAATTTGAATGATTGATATTGGCTTATAACCCTCCCACAAGTATTAGCCTTTTAATATAAAAGGAATGCTCCTAACCAAATATATCCCTGATTGGTGGAATTTAAAGTAGCATAAAAAATGGAAGTGGGGGGTCAAAATCAGGCAGTTAGAGAGAAGGTATTTTGGGGACATTGAAGATAACTAGAGAATATAGGTAAGTCAGATG
This sequence comes from Notamacropus eugenii, assembly GCF_028372415.1. Classification (NCBI taxonomy): domain Eukaryota; kingdom Metazoa; phylum Chordata; class Mammalia; order Diprotodontia; family Macropodidae; genus Notamacropus; species Notamacropus eugenii. The sequence continues at coordinate 651,562,961 of NC_092872.1, forward strand.
TGGCTGGGAATCTCAGGTCAGTAATCCCAGTCTTTACTGTCTCGTTCTTTGTGACTTCCCTTCTTCCCCCACCTCATAATTCACATATTCTCTAAAAGCTCCAAGTTTATTTCCCAAAAGTTTCCATCGCAATAGCAACTAGGACTTCAGCAGCAGGAAGGTAAGATGAGACAGGGATGACAAAAGACATTCATAATTATGGGAAGGTTGTTCATAGGTCAGAGACTCATGTATTTACCTAACTGCTCAGGAACACGTTTTTGTGGTTGTTCACTCATTTCAATTGTGTCTAACTATTAGTAACCCCATATAGAGTTTTCTTGGCAAAGATATCGGACTGGTTTGCCATTTCCTTCTCCAGTTCATTTTACAGATAAAGAAACTGAGGCAAACAAGATTAAGTCACACCGTTAGTGTCTAAGACCAATTTTGAACTCAGGTGAGATGTCTACCTGACTCTGTCTCTACTCACCGCCTTACCTAAACACCCCAGGAGCACGTGTAGGTGTGTATATAAGATAAACTCCATCTACTTTTGATTCTTTGATCCCACATACTTTTAAAAAATCTAATTTATAAGAAGTATGCTTTTAAAAAATTTTTAAATTAAAAATTAAATGTAAAATAAAATTAAATTTAAAAATTAATCAAAAATTTTAAAATATTTTATATATTGAACAATGTATATATATTATATTAGGTACATATTAGTGCATATAAATGTAAGTATAGATATGGATATATATGTCCCAAGGCATGGTGTTTTTTTTAAAAACAATTCAGTTCAACAAGCATTTATTAAAGGTCATTTATAATCAAGGCATGATGGTAGGAAGTACAGGTACAACGACAAAATAGTCCTTGCTCTCAGGGAGCTTACATGTTACCTGAGGGACATATGTGTAGGTGTGTACATATATATTATATGTGTGTGTATATATACACATATATACATACACACATGTATATATATATGTGTGTATATACACATATATTATGTGTGTGTATATCTGTAAATAAATACAAAGTAATTTCAAGAAGTAGAGATTCTAAGACCTGGAGGAATCCTAAAAGTTGTCTTGTAGGTGGTGTTACCTGAGCTGTGATTTGAAGAAAGTTAAGGATTCTAGGAATGAGGGTAGAATATAAGCGGTCCTGTTTGGTCATGTGGATCTTGATATGTTGATGGTATATCCAGACAGAAATGTCCAGGAAGAAGAAACTGGTATCTAGGTTGAGGAGAGAGATTAGGGCTGAGTAAACTTGCATGGCAGTAGCAGCTAGGACTCTAATTCCCAGCAGGCTGCACTGTTTTTGGATTTCTCTGACATCTTCACCATGCCCTAGGAAACTTCACCATCCTGCAAGATGTCATCAGCTTTGGTACTCCAATCTCATCACTCCCCTGCTCCCTCTGATTGGAGGTTGGAGCCAGGACCTCTAAAACCTTCATTTAAGGGGGGTATCCAGCACAACCATTTCCTCATTCCCCCCCTCTCCCCGGTTGAACTACTTTTGGACATTTTCAACTTCTCCTTTCTGTTCCTAGTCTCCCTTTTTAGCTTTCTTTTCTGCCTTATCTTCCCCCATTTGATTGTAAACTCCTTCAGGGCAAACTGTATTTTCAGGGCTAAGCACAGTGCCTGGCATATAGTAGGTGCTTAACGAATGTGTATTGGCTGACTGATGACCAAATAAATTTGGGAGCCACCTGCACCAAGATGATAATTGATCTCATTGGATCTGATTAAATCATCACAGAGGAGCCTATATAGAAAGACGATAGGTCAGAGCCTGGTGGGTGCGACAACCACAAAGTGGGCAGAAGAAGGAGGATTTAGGAAAGAAGACTAAACAGGAACTGTCAGACAGGTTGGAGACCTGAGAGAGAGCAATGCCAAAGAAGGTAAGGGCAGAGAATGGGATGACTGATGTCAGAAGCTTCAGAGAGGTTAAGCAGAATGAGAATTAAAGAGAGTCCCTTGGATTTAGTCATTACATGACCACTGATAACCTGGGAGAAAGCAATTTCAGTCAAAGCTGGGGTGGAAGTCAAACTATTATGAAGTGAGGAAGTGGAGGCAATGGTGCAATAAAACTACTTACCTCTTTGGTTGCTAAAAGAGAGAAGAGATATGGGACAACAGCTTGAGGGGATGGCTAAGCCAAGGAAGACTTTTGAGGGATATGGGAGTGGAGGAAGGGTATTTTAGATAGCAGGTAAAGAGCCAGTAGAGGAGCAGACATTAAAGGCTAGAATGGAAAAGGGCAAGACTGAAGCAGGAAGAAATTGGAGGAGAAGAGAGCAAGTAAGACCAAGACCACAAGCAGAGGGTTTGATTGGGACAAGAAGGACCACCTATTAGAGCCTGGAGCATGGGGGATGATGTCAAGGGATTTGTAAGCTTCTTGAGGAGAGGGGGTGTCTCATTTTTGTCTTTGTATCTTCAGTGCCTAATACGGGACCTAGCACATTTTTTGTTGCTACTGAGTCATTTTAGTCATGTCCAATTCTCTGTGATCCCATTTAGGGATTTCTTGGCAAAGATACTGGAGTGATTTGCCATTTCCTTCTCCAGTTCACTTACAGATGAGGAACTGAGGCAAACAGGGTTAAGTGACTTGCCCAAGGTCACAGAGCTAGTTAAGTATCTAAGGCTGACTTTGAACTTGGGTCCTCCTGACTTCAGGGTTGGAGCTCTATTCACCTGGCATCTAGGAGGTGCTTAATAAATGCTTATTAAATTGGAGTGACTTGGAAGAACAGAATAGGAGAGAACTAACTCAGAGTGAATAGTCTCTATTTTTTTTCCAATGAAGTACGAAGTGAGAGCTTCTCCTGAGAGGGAGAAAGGAAGGAAGGAGGAAATGATATGAGGCTTGAGGAAAAATGAAGAGGCTTGGAATAATTCTAATGACAGTGTGATAGTTAATTAAGGAAAAATAACAGAATTGCCTTGCAAGAGGGAAGGCTCAGGTATGATTTAGACATTTAGTCCATCAGCACATACATCTTGGATAGCCACTACAGATGGGCAATGAGCAGTGTCTGGAATTGAACAGGAGAAAGATTGCATTTGGGAAATTGCACATCATAATCCTAGGCTGTAACGGTACACAAAATCTTAGGGAGTCACAGTTGATAGAGTACTGGACTTGGAGGTAAGAAGAACTTAGTTAAAATACAGACTCAGATACTTGCTAGCTATGTGACCCTGGGCAAGTCACTTAACCTCTTTCTGCCTCAATTTCCTTACTTGTAAAATGGGGATAATAATAGTACCTATCCTTTGGGTGGTTGTAAGGACCAAATGATAAAATATTTATGAAGTGCTTTGTAAACCTTAAAGGGCTATACAAATGCTAGCTTTTTCCCCCTCAATTTTTCAAAACTAGCCATATATATATAAAAATATCTAAGAAAGGTATAATTAGAAAATTAAGTGGACTGATCATGTCACAAGATTGGGGGATAGCAGATGGAGAGTCTACATTGGGTGCCCACAGAATATTATTAAAGAACCAGAGCAGGGGTGGGGAACCTGTGGCCTTGAGGCCACATGTGACCCTCTAGGTCCTCAAGTGCAGCCCTTTGACTGAATCCAAACTTCACAGGACAAATTCCCTTAACAAAAAGATTTGTTCTGTAAAACTGGGATTCAGTCAAAAGGCTGCACCTGAGGACCTAAGAGGCAACATGTGGCCTTGAGGCTCCAGACTCCCCACCCCTGAACTAGAAGTCCTTCAGCATATTGGATAGCTCTCCTATAGACACAGACAAGAAAAGTAAGGATGAAAAAAGCATGAATGAGTTATAATCTAAGCCACTGGAGGAAATGTATATCACATCAGGGAAACCATGGCTCTACTGAGGTACTAAAAGTAACAAGTTCTAGGGATTTAGATTCATTTCCCCTTCTTCTTCATGATATGTTTCCTTTGATGATCCAGGCGCAAGGACAACATCAGGATACATTGACCATTCTGCTCATCAATATATCCCTTTTTCATCTAAATTATGCTTTTTAAATTTAATTTATTCTTTTTCCGAACTTAAGAAATGAAACAAGCATTTTCATAACAGAGTTAAAAAAAGATGATCATACACAAAATTGCTAATCTACTATGTGCAACTTTGCATTTCCTTTTAAATATACAATAGTCATCATGTACCTTAGTTTTTTTCATTTTTTCTTCCCTCCCCCAAATTATGTTTTACCATGTCTTGTCTTTCTTTGGGATCCTCCATCACCCATCACAGTACTAAGCATACAGTCAACATTCAGCAAATACTTTTTGATCGATCCCTTTCCCCTGAGATGCTGATAAAAGCTTAAACTAGCAATAAAGTTAGTTTTGCTGTTCAATCTTTATTAAGAACCTTGACAGAATGACCCAAAAGGCAGCATAGTAATGTCTAGAAAGAGAAATTGACACCAAGCTAGATACTAGCTAGCCCAAGAGACATTTAATGAAGCAGTCTAGACATGAAAGGATATAATGTATCAAGATCAAGTATTGACTTTTGCCTGGTGCCATAGAGGGGAAAAGAAATATTCACTGTCGAAAAGGGGTAAGGAAGTAGAGATTTAAGATCAGTGTTGTTGTTTTTTTTTCCATTCCTGTTATTTATACTTTCTTGGATTGTTCAAAGAAAAAAATAACTTTTGGGTACTTTAAAAAGAACGTTAATGAAAATGGGGGTGACTTTTAAGGGTTCTAGCATAGAGGGTATGCCTATAAAAATCACCAGCTTCAATAAACTTTTAAGAGAAAGGACCTATTGTTATTTTTAGAGTCAAGGCAGCTAGGTGGTACACTGAATATAAAACTGGACTCAGAGTCAGGAACACCTGAGTTCACATGCAGTCTCCTGTACCTAGCTTTGTGACCCTAGGCAAGTCACTTAACAACTCTGTCTGCCTTAGTTTCCTCATCAGTAAAATGAGGATAATAATAGCACCTAGCTCCCAGGGTTGCTGTGAGGACCAAATGAGATATTTGTGAAGTGCTTTGCATGTCATAATGTGTTACATAAATGCTAGCTATCATCATCAAGGAAAAATAGATTGTTCCTTAGAAAATGAGGCTAGCATGGTATTATGAAGGGCCTGGAGTTATAGCCTCAGTCCTAAAAAGCATTCTTTGTTGATTTATCCAGATCATTTTAGATAATTTGGACTTATCTCTGCAGACTCCTCCTGCTTGATATACAAGCCCTTTGAAATCATAGGATCATGAATTAAAAAATGGAAGAGACTTTTCAGGTTGTCTAAGGCAACCAACTCCTTCATTTTGCAAGTGAGGAAACTGAGGTTCAGAGATGTGATTCTTAACTATAATTCACTCACATAGTAGGTGAAAGAGAGAGAGAGATTTAAACTCTACTCATCTAATGCCAAACCCAGGGCTGCCACATGCTGCCTCAAATGGGTAAAGATAAGGGGAAAAATCTGTTCTTTCTTTAAAGTAAACAATATATTATCAATCTATGAAACTTTAGTAATTCTTCCCTATAGTTTGAATTGCATTAATAGACACAGAGTGTTAACAAACTGTTTAGTTTTGGGGTAGTATTTTTGTTGAATGCTATTATTTAAAGGTAGTTACTTCAAAACCATAAGTTTTTTGCAAGCTGCCTCCAAAATATCTGATACAGCAGAATGTGAGTACCTTTTTGATAAACAATCTTGAAATGACCCAGGAAGAAGACATACTTTGCTTAGCATACTTCGACATACTTTGCTTAGTGTTAATATGTGTTCATTTACTAATAAAGCATTTATTCATCACATAATCTTATTCATATCACATCTATGGACAAAATAGAATATGGGAAATTAATTTAAGATTGCTCCCACCCCTCTGTGTTTCCTGTAGGTAGTCACATCATCTCTTTTCCAGGGAAATAAACTGCAGTAGCTAAGGTCTGCTACTGTTGTTTTCACTTAAATCTTTAAATTCTAGTTATGAAAATGCCTCTACCCCACAAGGTTCTAATACTGACTTAGCATAACTATTAAGACCTCAATAATTTGTGTGCTGAAGTAGTATAGAGGGAGAAGAGAAGAAGGCCCAGGAGAGAATCCTTTGGGACACCTAGGATTAGAGGATGTGATCTGGATGAAGATCCAGCAAAGGAGAGTGAGGAGTGATCATGTTTAGAGGATAACCAGGAGACAGCAGTGTCTCAAAAACCTAGAGAGAAGAGAATATCAAGGAAAGGCTAATCAACAGTCTCAAAGACTGCAGAAAGGTCAAGGAGAATGAGGACGGGGTGGGGGGGAAAGCCACTGGATTTGACAACTAAAAGATTATTTGGAACTGGAGAGAGTGGTTTCAAAAGAATAATTAGGTTGGAAGCCAGATTATAAGGGGTTAAGAAGTGAAAGGAGAGAAAGTGAAGGCATTTATTGTAGATAGCCTTTTCAAAGAGCAGAAGAGAAAGAAATAGACAGTGGAGATGAAAGGATCAGGTAAGGTTTTTCAGGATGGAGGAGATATGGACATGTTTGTAGGCAGTAGGCAGTGAGCCAATAGACAGGCAGAGACTGAAATAAATAACAGAGTAGGGATGACATAAGGGGCAATCTGTTGAAGAGTGGAATGGGTTTTTTGAGCAGGGAGAAGGGTTAGCCTTGGTAATGAGTGAGGCCACCTCATCTTATGAGACAGGGTGGAGGAGGAGATAATGGCAAAAAGCATATGAGCATCATGAGATGGGAAAGAGGAGGAAAAAGGAAGCTCAGAGCAAATGACCTCAATTTTTTTCTATAAAATATGAAGCAAAGTTCTCAACTGGGAAGGTGGGGAAGAGGTAGGAGGTTTGAGAAGAAATGAAAAGATTTGGAAAAGTCACTGTGCAGAGTGGGATAGTGCGGGTATAAAGGATTCCTTAGCAAAAGTAAGGGCACTGTTGAAGTTGTATAACAAATTTGTAGTGGACCCAATTAGAAGAGTTGTGTAATTTTCTCCACCTTCATTCAGCAGCACATGTTAGGAGAGAGGCGCTAATCTCAGCATTTTAAAAAATTACAACTTTGGAAGTTATCTCTAGAAGAAAGATTCTATGGTTCTTTCATTTGAATTTATGCCACATATTTATATCTAAATGTCAATTTACTTCAAGCTAATAATAGATCATCCAACACTGAAACTTGTAGTGTCAATGAATAGTCTACAAATAACTGTTAACAGAGTAAATGTCAATACCAAGATAATTTCTTTTTAAAATTTTTTTTCCAAGATAATTTCAATCAAGTCTCTGTACTATTGCTAGAAATTTATTCCATGCTTAATAGTACAGCTCAGGGTGCTTTTTCCTGGGAGCAAATTTGCAGTTAACTACAGTAGTATTCCCTGGGCTTGGAGTATTACTCTTCATATAATTAATACAATATTAATTGTATCCTTACAGAAGTTTTAAAGGCATGATAAGATATATTATTCACCATCATTTAGAATATCTCCATATCTACATCAAATCATTAAAAAATATTTTTGTTTTAAAATGCTTCATCAAGAACTACAAACTCAATCTTCATCATACATCAATGATGTTTCTTAGGTAAATGTACTGAAATTACTACTCTATATTATTTTGCATTTTGGGAAATTACTCATTCAGCATGGTGGAATAAATAGTCATTAGGGAAGAGCATTGGGTGAATAGAAGGACATTGGATGGGTCAAAGGAGGAGGTTGATCTTGGGGACTGCTAAGGTCCTTTACTGTTCTAAATCCTAATTACTAGATGTAAGTTCCTCTTAGATTAGAGATCAAGATTATCACAATGCTCTTGTACTGCTTTACTTCAGCCCAAGGAAAAGATCTATCACTTTCTCACCTAAGTGTTGATGGATCACATAAGAAGTAATTATCTTCAGTTATTTGTTGTTATCAAAGTTTCCCTACATTTCTTGGCAGGATGGCTAGACAAAAGAAAATCCAATAAGGGTTAGGAAAGGGAAAAAAGGAAAGGTAAACATAAGACAACATGGGAGTAAGAAAAAATGAGGAATAAGTCTTCTAGATTATATCTCCATTGGACAAAGTACACTATTTCTAAGTTAATAAAGAGCTCAAAGGATCCTTTGAAATCATCTAGTCAATTCCTTTACTTCACAGATATTTTTGGACTATTTTGTCTTTATTTCCTTTGTTTAAGCACATGTTCTCCAAGACTGCCTTTTATTTTAACACGACTGTTATGCTACCTATAGGAATTAGACAAGGATAACAAGAATCTGTTCTTATGCTTTCAAAGATCTGTGATTTCATTGGTGTGTTATTTCCTACACCAATGTAGGTTACAAACCCTGTACATCTTCTCATCTTGTGTGATTTTGTACATATTTTCCCAATAACCTTCAGGAGATATAGTCAACAAAAACATATCACTGGAAAAATAAAGGAAACAAATGATTAAAAAATAAGACAGAAAAACAAGAGAAGAGGAGAGAGGCACATTGTGATGGCAAAGCTTAGTTACTGCATGTGTTTTGAGAAATTTAAGCCAGTGGCAAAAGGAATACCAAAAAAAATCCCTTTAAACATTATATTGGAAATGTAGTCACTTTCTTTGCTTTGTCATCTTTCTCTCTTTTTTCACTTTTTTCTTAGGATCAGCATCTATCCATAGAATTTAAGGACTGATCTACCATAAGCCATTTTATCTGCAGCATCCCATCATGTGTCTTTCCCCAACCAGATTCCCACTTAGTTGCATCACTGTGAAAGACTATGATGAATTCACTACCACATGACAGCCAAAAATATCTGGTGAAAAGCTGATCTAGTAGAGTTGTTGTAAGTGAAGGAACTAATGCTAGCCCTTTAAGAAATGTTGGAATACGAAATATGAATAGTTTTCTTGGAGATGAAATTTCATACATTAGTGAAGTCTTTCTTATATAATGTGTGGAGGTGCTCTTTTGCATCTTAGCCTATTAAGGAGTAGGAGTAGGAGTATCCTGTCCTGCCACTTTTAGAACATAAGCACTTTAATGAAAAGAGAAAAGAAGCCAAAACTTGAATCATTGGATCTAGCCAACAGATTTCAGCCTTTATTACACTTGTCAGAAGCTTTTAATTTTCATTAGTTTTATAAAGAATGGAGCCTAACACACATCTACAAAAGGATAAATATGAAAACATTAATTTGCAGGAAAGAAAATCATTCTGATTCTGCAGGAATATTTACAAGATTTTAACCTCACTGACAAGATCTCCTAATGCATTTTACCATTTCAAAGCAAAATAAATGAAGCTTTCATATAAAGTATAGAGTGGGAACAGTTCTATCTACTCATATAACCAATGGAACTGAAAGTACCTGAATCAGCTTAGTGAAGCAATTGGTCCAGTCAGTTTTATTTCATTAACCAATTTGGCTGTTATTTTTTTAAATGAATTGTTTGAACAGACTCCATGTAGGTCAATGTAACTTGAGAGCACTGGAAATTTATTGGGAGTGTAGGGTACAGAAAAGGTGAAGCAGAGAGTAGCAAAGATAAACTTTATGTCATTAATTTGTCTAATACTCGTTGTCCCTGTAGATTCAGCCTACTAGGTTTTGTTGGGGAACTGAAAGTGAATTTCTAAGAATGAAAAGACATTTCTTATTTGGTTTAATGCATCTCAGTAACTGTTATAAGACTTCTAGTCTTCAAGATTCGCTATGAGCTCCCTAGGTGACTTTCCCAGGGTCATGTATATAGTATTTGTTCAGAGATGGTACTTGACCCCATAATCCTGACTCCCCAGCCAGCTCTCTCTAACACACATGTAGTCCTTAATTAAAATTTGGTAAACATTTTTGATACTGAAACTCTATCAGAACAGTGGTTCTCAAGGTGATGCTTGAACAGGAAAGACGAGTAGAATTTAGGTAGAGGAGAGGAAAGAAAGCATTTCAGAGTGGGTGTGGGAGTACTCACTGGGAGTGAGTACAGCCCCTGAAAGAAACAAGTTGGTATGCCTGACTAGGGTGGAGACTGAATGTTAAGATGCAGTGGAAAATTATGTATGATGAGTACAAGCTGATTTAATACTTTTACATTAATTTTGCTTTGTTTAAATTTATGTAAATTTTATTAGCATATTTTAGTGGGTTTTGTAAGACACTGACCACCTTGAATATTAATGAGGGGTTTTTTGTTGCCTTAAACAACTGAGTATTTTCTTATCCACAATTTTTTTTTATTTCAAAAGATGTGTGATGTCATAGGTATAAGTACTTCCTCCACTAATTCAGATCAAGTCTTTCACTCTTTGGTAAACAGTCATTATGAATTCTTGTGGCCAAAAAATTCATCACTTAGTGGCCAACCTTCTGATGATAATCCTTGCCAGGATAATCATCAGACAACAGATACAATCTGCCACCCCAAGTCCACACTTCAAGTCTTTGGAGTTTGTTAGGATCTTCTGGGGCTTGCACTTAAATGACATGACTTTTGATAACCCCTTTCTACCCCTACAGCATGATAAGAAATGGAAAGTAGGACTTTGGTGGAGGTTCCCCAGGCCTTTCCTTTGAAATAACCCTCTATGGTAACAGGACAACAACTTCACAATCCTGGGTAGAGGATGCTGTTATTATTCCCATTTTATACATGAGGAAACCAAGGTAAACAGAGGTTTACAGACTTACACAGGGTCACACAGCTTATAAGTGTATGAGGTCAGATTTGAACTTAGATCTTCCTGACTCCAGGCCCAATGCTCTATCCACTGCTCCACCTAGCTGCCTTAGGACAAGTAAAGGCAATGATCAGGTTTTATCTAAAATTTGTCATCTCCCAACATTCCCAGTGTTTCACATATAATCAGTGCTTAATACCTGCTCGCTGAATTTAATTGGTACGGCCATCATAAGTCATCACTGCTTTGTACTTGCAATTCAATAGTATATCATTACATGCTCTCACGATTCCTCCTACTAGTTATTTCTTGTATTTTATGACTCCATAGTATTAACACAGTAAGTTACACTTTCCAGTGTGGCTAATCAGTGTAATGAAATGCACTCACGATGTGTATGCAAGACATAAGTGTAGCACAGGGCCTAAATTCTGGACGTTATGATGCATTATTAATGCTTACTGACCAGTAGGCATATGCAAAAAAGGTGATTATAGTATTCCTCAGTTACATGAACAGTTTCACAAAGAAAAATTCTTTTCCCTAAACATTGCTATTGAAAAATCATCAAAAAAGTTATACACAAGTGAATGCCCATAATTCATTGGAAGTTCATCACCAACCCCAGCATACCTAACAGAGTGGTGTCATACAGGAGACTTACAAGTCTCAACACTCCTAGTGCAACTTGAATCAGGTTAAAATGAAATTGGGAAACATTTAACAAAACAAAGTATAATAAAACATAGATAATGTTAATAAGTGTTTTTCTAGGTTAGTATGTGCCAGCAGAGATCCTCATGCAGGAGTTAGTGGCCTCCCCTTTCTATTTCAGGTTGACACTAATTTGATGTAAAAGGTACTCAATAAGTATTTAATGTTAAATGAATCAAAGAATGAAGAAAAAAACAAGATATGATTTGTGTTATTTTCTTGTAGCAAATTCAGCACACTTATGAAAATACGTAGAAATTCAGCATTTGAAAGATTTTAAAAGTCATTTGAGAATGGCTATTTTAAAATAGAAAAATCAGGCACTGATATTGGAGATTTGCTTCTCAAGTGCTAAGTTCCCTGAGAACAGGCATGATTTCTACTTCTATGTAGAGGCTAGTCCCCTGCCACTCAATTTTTGATGATGGCATGCTTTTTGGTGATAAAGACATCAAAGAATAAATAGATGGCAAGCTACAGGAAAAATATAGTTATAAAACTATATGCTATAACATATAGCCAAATATATACATACATATATAACTCATAGTTATAAAAACACCATATAAATGTGAACTGTTATTCTTTTCCTCCTCAGTGTTTTAGAACCATATAGGTACTTCAGTTATGGCTGAATTGAATTTGTTATCTGGTGGAGTAATTATTATTTTGTATTTTCATCAATTGTTATAAATAATATTCCCAATATAGGAATATAATGTATAATTCACTTAACAGCATAAAACCTTCTGAATTTAATTGGTATGGCCATCTGATATCATAGTTTGATATTTCAAACTAGGTCATGAACTAGCATTTAAGTTTCAATTTCTTCCATGGATCTGAGAGGTAATCTAAATATAACTTCAGGATAAAACTTAATTTGATATTTCATGACATTTTACTAACATTTTCGAAAAACCATTTGGTATTTCATGTATTAATATCAATTTCATTTACATAGCACTTCATAGTTTGTAAAATATTTTCCACAAACTAATCTGTGAAATAAGTAATGAAAATATTACTTATCCCCATTTTGCAGATGAGGAAATGAAGACTCATAGAGAATAACTGACTTGTCCAAGATGACTTGGTTGTTAAGCAAAGCCAAGTCTCAAATTAATTAATTCAGTCAAAATAGTTAAATTGGTAGGACCATTAAAACACTGATTATTAGAGAATTATACTCTGGAGTTGTCAGAGTTGTTATTTCTGACATTTTACTCTAAATACCACAAAGTCACCTAGAAGAGAAAAGGGAAATCTTACTTAATAAATTTAATTTTGAAGTTTTACAAAAGAAAAAGAATTAGCTAATAGACGGGAAATTGTTCTAAGTGTAGGGGAAAGATAACATCAAGGAAATTCAGAACAGGAGAGGAACATAGGAACAAATTAAAGTAAATTCTCTATTAATCAGATCTGACTAGCCAGAGGAATCCCTGTTTGCCAAAATTTTTTTCACTGTTCTTTAAAAAAAAAAAAAAAGAGGTAAATAATTAGGGAATTGAACTAGGAGTTTGTGAGAGATGATCTCTGAGGATCTCTCAGGAGTGAAGCCTCCTCAAGCAGCTAATTGTTTCTTGTCCTGTTGAAACATTTGCAGCAGGTTGACCTTGTAGAAAAAATGTTTCAACATATTTTGTACTTTCCCAGACTACTCCTTATACTTTCCCAGACTACTCCCTATACTTTCCCAGACTACTCCCCATACTTTCCCAGACTGCCTTCTGTACTTTCCCAGCCTTCTCCCTCTTGTTTTTAGGCACACAGCAGGGAGAAATAACACCTCCTCCCCCTTTTTTAGGGTTAATGGTGTGAAACTGTTTTTGTTCTCTGTTGCTGGGATAGGATACCCCCCCACACACAATAGATTGTACCTTCAGGGCTTGCACCAATGAGCCCTGAGGAAGGGGGCTAGGGAGGGGGATTGCGGTTAGGGCCTATATAATCTGCTGAGCTAAACACAGCTCTGCTCTCTTCAGTTGGTGCCATCTTTTGGGTGCTCTGGGGGAGCCCTTTCTTAAGAAAGTCAATAAACGAACTGTTCTTTCTGCTAATATCTCTGAGTTTCTGATTCATTGGTAAAGGTCTCTGTTCCTCACACAAGGTGATTTTTAAAGTCGTTTCCCATCCTGAATTCTATAAGCCTATGAAAAAAACCTGATGTCAGGAACTTACTAAAAACTTCCAGAATATGTTAAGGGACCAACATAGTTTTGAGCAAATCTCTTATATTCTCTAAACTAGAAAATTAAAATGATAGCCTATATGATAGTAAGACCTAGAACAAATGAGATAACGTATGTTAGGCACTTTGTAAATCTTAAAGTCATATATATATACATATGTATAGATACATACATACATATATATGGACATGAGCTAATTGTGATTATCAAAGAAAAATTAAAGAACATTTCATACATTGTGCTTACAAACATGGGAATTTATGTCAACATATTTTTAAAAAGTTTTTCAATATCAGGAATTAAAAAAGAAAAGGCTTGATGCATAACCCTTAGGTAATCCAAAAAATTAATTCACTCTATTCCCAAACTTCTTAGTAAATGAAGCTATGTGCAGAGAGCAGAAAATTAGAAGAAAGTGGGGGATGGGGAAGAATGTTATAGCATCTTGATGAGAGGAAGATTGGGAGTTTGGACTTCACAATAAAAGGTCAGAGAGACCCAGTGGAGTTATTTAAAACTGGTTATGAAGTAGTCTGAACAGTGAAAATAGATTATAACCTTGTCAGAGGAACTGAATGTTAAAGTGGAAAAAAGATCAGAAAAAAGAAAGCAGCAGGAAGGACTCAGTCATTAAGACAAGATGTGACAATTGACTCCAGAAAGTACGAATGACAACTTGACTCTAAAAATAGATTTTTTAAAATATGTGAATATGATGGCAATAAAAGAGTAATTTATTAACTGCATGGATTTGATTAAAAATTGTAGAAATTTAAAAAAATGACCCCAATTCAGGTACCTGGTATCCTTTTTACCTACTGCAATACTTTGTGATATTTCAAATTATCTCATTCATTCATTCTTTTTTATTAAATGCCTACTACGTACCAGAAACTATGGTAGAAACTGAGGGTATAAAGACAAAAACAAGATAGTTCCTGCCCATAAAGAGTTTATATTCTAAAGTGGTTGGATGATTGGGTGAAAGAGTGGGGGAGAGAAAAATATACATATAAGTAAGCAAATACAAATACACACACAATAATTTAAGGGGAGATAATGATAAAAACTGAAGAGGTACAGAAGAGCTTTGGGTGGGAAGTGGAACCTAGGTTAAGGGCTTCTAAGAGGAAGAGGTAAATTCCAGACATAGGCGATACTTTGTACAAAGACACGGAGGTGGGAAATAATACATTGCACTTAGGGAACAGCAAGTTGGCCACTTTGGTTGAAATGGAGAGAACATGAAGAATAATAATGGGAAATCAGTTTAGAAAAGTAAGTTGGAGAAAGATTATTATACCAGAGAAAACAGTTTACATTTTATCTGAGAGGTAAAAAGAGAGCCAATAAAGCTTTTTGAGGAGGGAAGTAACACGCTTAGACCTGAGCTCTAAGAATAATTGAAGTTCCAATTTATATCACATATCCCAAGAGTGATATAAATGTGATTTTAACGTAACACAATTTAATATTTCATAAAATATAACATGACATTTCATTAAAATCTCCTTTAAAAGTTGTTTAATTCAAATATAGATGTATAAATATGAACTAAAATATCAAATAAGACTATTTTAATCAGAATATATCACAGTACAAAAATATTTAGTCAGTGGTATGGAAATTTATGATATAACTTTAAAATAGCATAACTTCACTGAAAAATTTTTATTGGTTTGTGTCTAATAAGCAACATAGCAGAGAATACTGTTTGGTATTAAAAATTAGAATCATCTAATGCCAGAATCACAGAATTTTGAAGTTGAAATAGACTTCAATGGCCATTAAGTTCAACCCATGTGCTCTTAAAAATTCTTCCTGTAATATACAACCAGTTGAATATTATTAACATTGAATTCAATCCAACCATTTACTAAACATTTATTATGTTTGAGTTTTGGTTAAAATGCAGCTACTTGGCAACAGAATGAAAATAAAGGAGTTTTAGAGGTTAGAATATGGTGGGGTGACAAGCTTAAGGCAGATGTTTCAATTACAGATTGGGGAAAAAACTAGCAATTTATAAAATGTTTAAGTGACAAATAATACTTTATGTTGATAATTTGTACATATATTTCATATGTTTTAAAATGAAACAGTTACTAGTTTCCTTATTTCTTTATAAGTAGTTTCTAACTTATTCCTCAAGTATATTAGTGGACAGCTATGTGGCACAGTGGATAGAATGCTGGACTGGGCTGGGCTGGGCTGGGAGACTCATCTTCCCAAATTCAAATCTGGTCTCAGACACTTACACGCTGGGTGACCCTGGGCAAGTCACTTAAACCCTGTTTACCTCGGTTTCCTCATCTTTAAAATAAGCTGAAGAAAGAAATGGCAAACCACTCCAGGTATCTTTGGCAAGAAAATGAAGAGTAGGAAGCAGCTGAACAATCCCATATTAAGGGTCATGTAAATTTACAGTTTCTTCATTACTTATCAGTAAATTTATACAATTTTCTTGGTAACCATAGAGTTAGCTTGAAGTAGAAGTGGCAGGAAGTGGGAGCAGGGAAACAGAATGGTGGGGGAGAATCTTTAGGCAACAGCTGGATCAGACCCACAGTTTTCTATAGTTTTCCAATTTTACCTCAGTAGTGGTGGCTTATATTTTGAACTGTCTAACCTTAATGCTTTCTGAGAGCATTTTATCTCAAGAAATACAGGTGCAGACAAAAAAACTCTTGAAGCATAGACACAAACCTGACTTAGTGGACCTCAGGAGAGAAGTTGTCTCCCAGAAAGCCACGAGAATGCCAAACCAAAGAAGACTCAGTCAATACAACTCCAAGGAGGTACTCAACCCACCACCAGTGTAAGATCATTGCCACATTGAAAGATACATTTATTCCCCAAAGCTGGGATTGCACATGTGCAGGACTATGCCAATAACACTAATGAAAGTGTGTGGGACAATCTAGGCTTAAGAGAAGAGAAATGAAAAAAATGATGCTTACAAGCATCATGCGAATGGGAGAAGGGAGAAATGAGCCTCTGTGGATATGAAGTCCTGTTTTTCTAGCTGAAGTTGGAATCCCCAGAGCTGCTAACCAGAGCTAGTGCATCAAATAAAGTAGTTTGATAAATCTAGGCCTCTCTTCCCTTCAAGGGAAGTGAGGGGTCAGGGAAGAACACAATCAGTTTCTACCATGGTGATTGGCACAAAATACATATCTAACAAATGTCTAATTAAACTGAATTAACAAACTGAGATGAAGGAGCTGCTTATCACCTATAATTTGTAAGAATGCATCAGACTTATTAAAAGCATAAATCTAAGGAAGCCAGTATAACAGATTCAATCCCAGTGTGGATTAATTAACTTAGTGTTTCCCAAAATTAAGCACCCCAAAAGCTTTATGATCATCACAAAATGTACATCTGAACCAGCCTTTCTCTCTCTCTCTCTCTCTCTCTCTCTCTCAAAAGTCCATGCCATTCCTCTCAAGAAAGAGCAAAGGTTGAAGAGCTCAATGTAAATCCAGCACGACTGGAAGAAAACTATGAAGTATATATCCTATAGCAGTGCTAGCCTCATAAATGGAAAACAAAAATCAGTATCACTTTTCAAAGATTTTTTTCATAATTATTCATTATTATAGCTAATCCTTTTTTCTACCCACAAAAATCCTAAAAATATTGACCTGGGTTAAGCAGGATGGTTAAATGCCTCATCGTTACAACAAGCCACCTATCAAATTGTTCCAATAATACCAGCGGCAGCAAAATTAAAATTAGTAGTCATGTCATGTATGAAGCAGGCTTACTCATATACACTGTTCTTTAGCCCAATTTCCATTAAACTAAAGCTTTTAAGCTGAACCCTTCCCTTTATTCATGTCTTTTTTCCATATTACAGCCTGGTTGCAATTATTCTATTGGGGTATTTTTTAGTCTATTTGTGGTATCTTCCCTTAAGTATTTTATTATAACTCATCTTAGAAAATGACAAAATTACAGTTCACTTAATTTGTGTTTTAACCTTGAATTCACCTCTAAATCTTTAATACTATAGAAATTATTTCCTTGCTTACTGAGAAAAATGAAATAGAAAAAGGGAATATAAAAAGAAATAAGAAATAAAGGAAGCTTTATTAGCCATTTCTATAATGGTATGGACAATGACAAAGTAGCCAAAGGGGGTTGGGAGCAGAAAGTCAATTATTTTCCTCAGACAACCATCCCATCAGTAGTCCAACCATGTAGCACTAAAGCTACAAACATAATTGTACGTGATGCATTCTAAAAGCCAAATAAAATAAAAATCTGTCTGGCTTCTGAATCTCAAAATAATTTACAAGGCTTATATATCCATTTTGGTAAATTGGTTATAAAAAAGATTATAAACAAAATAATTTTTAACCACATCTGGTCCTAATTAATCTTCAGCATTTTCATGTGTTAATACTGGCTTTTCAATAAATATTATAACATTTCAGTCAATGTTGCAGTACCAATTATTTCGTATAAAAAGGTAAAGTTGAAAGGAAATGTCATAATCTCTCCCTAATTCTACCATGAACTTGCTGATATGAGTTTAAGAAAAACCTCTTCCTTGCTCCATTAATTCTTCCATTAATAGTATTTACCCCTTTCTTCACAAGTGGAATATACTACCTTAATAACATCAGTCTTCTAAACCTCTTTGAATTTTCTCAGTTGAAATAAGCATAAAATTATAAGCCATCATTCATTCTAGTTACTACAGTTACAGAGTGCAAATCACATACATTTCAGTTATTAAGGATTTAATACAAAAATAATTTTGCTCCTTTAAACAATGCACTTCTACTTCCTCTCTTTTTTTCTCTTCCCTTTTTCCCTCCCCCCCCAGCAGGAAATGCCCATGCCCACAAATATTGCCCATCCTGAATGTCAGCATCACATGAAGCAGTGGGATGAAATGTATGCAGATCATGTAACTGTCTAATGGAGACACTCAGAATTGGGAGGAGGAAAGCAGTAGCAGGGACTTTCAGATGTCAAACACAACCCACTCTTTCAGACAAAATTGTCCAAACCTCATAGACACAAGAGAATCTGTTTTCCTTTTTACAAAACAAGCATTGTAGCCTCCCAACTTGACTTATTTCAGTACTCAATAAACCTCAGCAATAGCTAATCAAAATCTTACATGCAACAATTAAAGCCTGTTTTTCTCATGTAGGTTCTCTTGGGAATTAACCCAAAGTTTCTACACCCTCCCACCTACTCTGAGGTCAGCTGAATTTTTAAACATTTGTGGATATGAGCTAAGCAAATCAATCTTAGTCTTAAATGCACCTACCTGACATCAGACATTAGAATGAAAAGTAGAAAATCCATCAATCTGAAGTTTTCAAATATCTAAATGATTGGCATTACAGAGGTAAAACATCTAAATGAATGATGGACTTTGTCACGGTTTCTACTGGATATTCTAGCATCCTGTGGGTAGATCCTGAATGATGCATGGAATTCCTTTCTTCTATTCCTCCTAGTAAATATTTCAGGGTTGTTGGTCCATTGAAATTTCAGAACTATTCAAAAGTAAGATTCAGTGAAATCAAACTACTAAGCCAAATATCTTTTAGGAAAAGTCCATTTTGAAACTTTTAGCAACTTAACTGTGAATTTTCCTGATTATAAAATCTTCTACTCTTTAAATGTGAAAATAATTTATTTTATGAAGAAAATTCAGTAGAAGGACTTACCATCATACTTTCTAACAACAATGAAAACAGTCCTCAAATGGAATGAGTTGCATTGGAAAATAGTGAGTTCTCCATTATTGGAAGTGTTTGTGTTAGGTGACTCTCTAACAAGGTTGTTGAAAAAGAGATTTCTATGTATGGGAGGAAACTGAACTACATGATCATGAAAGTCCCTTCTAACTCGTAAGTGTCTGTGGTTCTATATTTCTAATACACGCAGATAGCTAAGTATAGAAGAGAGATGTTGAATGACTCAGTTAGGGTCACACAAAGATTCCAGTTCAATGTCTTTGTGTTTCCTAGGGCATCACTCTTACTACCAGGTAATGCTGACTATAATAGGATATGATTCCAAAAAGAGTAAGTAAGTTACAGAAAATGTATTTATTGCTTCAGGGATAACATGCAAGTTTCTTCTTCAGTCACATGTCACTTTTTTTTTCTTGAATTGTACCTAAAGATAAGTGACCCATATTTAAAATGTGCAAGTGAAGTGTGCTATTTAGCAAAATCATTCTAATTCATAAAATCCAGCTAAAATATAACAAACATCACAAGTTGCTGAACACAAGTCAATATGAAAAAATTCACAAGGAACTAAATTCTCTCAGAAAAATCATGATGTTGATTATCTATAACATTTAAACAAAAGAAATAAAAAAGGTAGAAACTTGGTTGGAGGCACAGGAGAGGCATAACTGCCACAATACAGAAGGTATTAAAGTAGGTCAACACACATGAGGCTAATGTCATATATGGATGGAAATGCAGTGAACTCAGACGAAAGATGGAATAATGTTTTTACTAACTGGTATTCAGAAAAACGTTGGGATATTTTAATATACAGTCAAGGTAGCAGGAACAGAATGATGATTCCAGCACATTGGGCCCCTAGTTCCATTCCCTTAATTGTATTAAAGGATTGACACACTGCACTGATAAAATGATAATCATGAGTTTTCATCTGTTCTTATAATCACTATAAAGATGAATAAGTCACTTCTCAAAAAGCCCTGTAGTCTTCTCTCGATTGCATGGCAAAGGAGTAATTTAAAAAAGGACCCCTTGGCAAAATTTTATTGGGGTATTCAGAATTCAAGTGTATGCTACTGCCTACAAAGAGTGATTTTTATAAATGACTCTGGAATCCCTGAATTACAGACTCTTTACACAAATAAGCAATGATGATAAATTTTTCCACCAGCAACAAAGAACTGAAAAGTGTCAACCTGTTACAAAAATCCAGCTTTTACTGAACTGGATTTAAAGGGCAGTGAAATCTGAGAATATAAGGGCTGCAAAGGAAATGAAGAGTCCAACAGAAGTTGATATCTGGGTACATTCACAGATTTCTGTGAGTATATATACACAGTCAGTCAGCTAAATGTAAGGATTAACGATGCCAGACAAGTGCAGAAAAGAGAAACCATCCAATTCCTATGATAATACCCTGGGCATTCTTTCTCATAAAATTTTCATTTGAGCTTTCACGCTTCATGGATGAATTACAGATGGGTACTGGTGAAGGCTGGGTTTTGTTTCTGTTATTTACTGTGTTTATTTCTCTTAGCTGCTCCCACCCCCAATCATTTGTATAGGGACATAAAAAGCAGAAATCATTGTGTACTGAATTCTATAGTCCTAAGTTTTAATTACCACACAACCAGAGGGTTCTTCACATTTTACTGTACCTCATAGGGAGCCAGTGTGCACACAAAACCATGGAATATATTTACAGGCTGTATTTTTCATACTCAATATATCAATTTACCTGTGCTCTCATCGTTTTGGGTACTCTCTCCAACAGTGAATACAATAACCCATCCACGCATTCACATTTTGCATGCTGCTTGTCCACATCCTCCCACAAATTTTCTATAGGAATGGGGACAGGGGGAAGTGGACAGGGAAGAAGGCAGAATTCTGGAGACTTATTTTTAATATTA
This sequence comes from Notamacropus eugenii, assembly GCF_028372415.1. Lineage (NCBI taxonomy): Eukaryota > Metazoa > Chordata > Mammalia > Diprotodontia > Macropodidae > Notamacropus > Notamacropus eugenii. The sequence continues at coordinate 651,584,156 of NC_092872.1, forward strand.
ATGCTACATATATAATGACTGCTACATCACTATTATACATCAATCTTGCTACTGAATCAGCCTACTTCTTTTTTTGATCAGACACATTTTGTCTGACTTCTTTCACACAGCTCACTATTTGTAATAAGAGGCAGGTTATTTATGCCCGTTACCCTTTTGATCAACACAAATTTTGAGTCTAGAGATTATGGTATTCTATAGCTCATAAACATACAGAAACCACTGGAAGAATTACTGGGTTTTGTGTCAGGGAATAATTGGAGATGGTTGAAAAAAATTGCACCAATACCCAAATGCAATCCAGTCTTCTATCAATGTCTTACTCAGTTCTGAGTCCTGCAGTGCCTGTCAAAACGTATATGTACCCAATTCTGGAGGACCAATGATGAAGCAAGCTGCTCACCTCCAAACAAAGAGGTGATAGACCCAAAGTGCAGAACGAGACGTACATTTTCAGACACAGCCAAGGTAGGAATTTATTTAACTTCACCATGCATATTGATTAGAAGTGGTTTGTTTTCCTTTTTTTTAATTTGAGGAATAGGAGGTAGAAGGGAGGAGGGGTACTGATAGGATTGTCAAAAAAGAAATAAAAGATGGTGCTTGAAGGATTTTTTAAGTGCACAAAACAAAATAAAAAGATATCCAGAAGGAAATAAGCATAGAGGATAGTTTTGAAAGTTGCATGTTTAATTTATTATTTTCTTAAAAGGAAAAGCAAGCTATCTGTAACAGTGACTCAGTTTCACATACAGTTCTTTTTCTATTCTACTTGGTAGCATGGTAATGCTCATTTTAGTTGGAGTTTGTTAAGTCTGGACTTTTAAAAAAAGACAGCTCAAGTTCCAGTGTATTCTATGAGAAGCCTTTCCTGACCCTGCTGGCTATTAGCGCACTCCTTCTGAAAACCCCCTTGTATTCTCTATGTATTTATTATGTATATATTCGCATATGTTCCTGTTGTCTTCCTTGTTAAAATGTAGATTCCTGGAGGATGAGGACTGTTTTACTTCTGCCTTTGTCTCCTCAGCACTTACCCACAATGTCTTGGCACACAGGAAGGCCTTGTCAGATGCCTACTGTGTGGTTACACAGCACCGTTCACTGGAGCCGATGCTGCTTCCAGGTATATCTGCCAATCAATGTCACTAGGTAGCTGAGCCACAAATGATAACTGATAAAAGTTATAGTTGAAGTCATTATTTGCCCAAGAGCACAATCTCATCATTACTTCTAAAATCAACCTACAGCCCAGAATATGGGTTTTTTTTTTTAAAAAATATGGGTAATTTTAAATAAAAATAAATCTCTTTAAAGATGAACCAAGAAACTAAAATGCAAATTGATCTATTCCCATAGTGAGTATATCTTCTCTATAAAATATGTTAGAACTTTATGGTCTGGCAAAAGGCCAGAATATAGTGTTCCATTGTTTCCTTGGGTCATGTGGAATTTCAGTTGCTATTATGCCTTCATTCATTCAACAAGCATTTCAATAAGATTTAGATGTAAACTCTTGTAGCCTGATGGCTGAGTGTTATCATAGCATAAACCATTCCAGAATATCTTTAGTGTCAAAATGTGGAAGATATTATCATTTTTATGAATAATTACCAACTTACTTTTCTACTGGATGTTCCACATGGTCCTGATTAGCAGCTGAGAGGAGATATTTCAATCTTTAACACAAATCTCTCTCTCTCTGTCTGTCTCTCTCTCTCTCTGTCTCTCTGTCTCTGTCTCTCTCTCTCTCTGTGTGTCTCTCTGTCTCTCTCTCTGTCTGTCTCTCACCAGTTGGTTCACCCCTCATTCTCCATTTGAAAAGGAAACAGCAATCAGACTATCAGGGTAGAAATGTGGGCAGTTTTCCTGCTTGTTTTACAGGCCTTTACCATCCCTCAAAAGTCTGTTAGAAGGTATCTACATAATACCAGCAACACACTCATCCCTCCCACCACTACCATCTCCATACGGCCAACTGAATTTGCCTTAAGAAGTTAATTTCAGGACACATTTCATGCTTCTTGCCCCAGCCAAACATTTAAAAAAGCATTCTCTGGGTAAGAAGCATGCTAATTATAGCCTTGAAGATGAATTTATAAGAGAAGAACAAAGAAAAGTATCAGAAGAGTTTACAGAATGGAGATGTTGGTATGGTTAAGACCCTTTGAAATGGATGTATATGAAGAAAAATTATTCATCATGGGGGGTGAAAATAGAGGAGGCAAGATATAAACAAGAGAGGTTAAGGACAAAGCTAATCAAAGGCTAAAGCAGGGAAAGGGCAGTTTAGAAGCAAACAGAAGAGAGACTTGTGGGTGTAAGAACCAGAGAGAACAAAAGGCTGATCAGGGTAGTACACTGGTATGTCAGCTGACCTGAGCCCCTATATATTTATATCATGGATATGAATAGAAAGAATTTCATTTCTTCGATGTTCAAGGGGAGCTCTAAAATGACTGAAAGTTACCTAGTGGATAATTAAGTGGTCAAAGCATATACAAGAATAGTTCTCAAAAGAACAATTACATACTATAAAGGACAAATATGAAAGATTATTCCAAATCCCTAATATGAGAAGTGTAAATCGAAACAACTCTGGAGTTATAATTCACACCCAGCAAATTAGCAAAGATGTCAAAAGTTGGAAATAGTCAAAATTGGAGGAGTTATATGGAGACAGGTACAGTGATAACACTATTGGTAAAACTACCAATTGGTCCAACCATTCTAGAAGCAATTTGAAATTATTCTCAAAAAGTAAATTAATTGTCCATACCCTTTGACTCAGAAATCCCACTACTAGGCATACACACACACACACACACACACACACACGTGTGTGTGTGTGTGTGTGTGTGTGTGTGTGTGTGAAACCCAAGGAGAGGTAGAAAAGTCTCACATATAGAAAAATATTAACAGTAGCTCTTTTTGCATTAGCAAAGAACCAGAAACAAAGTAGATGCTCATTAATAAGGAAATGCCTAAACAAATTATGGCGTATGAATATAGTGGAACATTGCTGTACTATAAGAAAGGATGAATATAAAAATATAGAGAAGCATGGAAAAGCTTATATGAACTGGTACAAAATCAAATAAAAATAACTGAGGAAATTATGTACAATGACTACAATATTATTAGTGGAAAGGATAAAAAAAGAAACTTAAGGCTATACGAATATAATGAACAAATTTACTCTTAAAGAAGAGATAAGAAAATACATTTCTTCTTTGTAAAGAGCAGTAGCTATGAAGATAGAACACTGCATATTCTATCAGACTCTGATGCTAGTTTAGCTAGACTGCTGTTCTTCCCTTTAAACAAATTCTTGTTGTAAAGGATGGCTCTTCAGATAGGACTGAGTGGGAAGAGACTATATTTGAAAAAAAGGTGATAATGCAAAAATGAAAGATCAACAAAAAAAGTTAATCAATTAATAGGAGGTAAAACTATATGAGAACACAAAAGGGGGATTCTATTTCTCTTAGATTCTTTTTAGTGCTCAAATTCTATATTCTGTGTTCCTGGAGAGTCAAACAAGAGAATCAGGCTTGAATTGAGTTGACTCTATTACAATACAATGTATCTGTAATTTCCATACTGGTTTACAGCTTATGGAATGCATGCTTACTGTCTTAATCTAATTAAGCTTGGAGAGGATCATCACTAGGTTGGCTATAATAATCATAGTTAAATTTACATAGGTGTGTATTGTGCTTTCTACATGTTCTTTTTGATGACTTGCCCAGGGACACACAACTAGTTAGATTCTGAGGAAAGATTCAAACTCAGGTCTTCTGGACAAGTCCAATACTCTATCCAGTACACCCCCAGCAACCCTAAAGTGAAGAATTATCGAGACACAACAGCTCTCAAACAACATCGACTAAGGTATAGAGGGTTTGGGACTGACACCAGTGGAGGGAAGACCCATACTGAAACAATTACAGATCCTTTAAAATATTCAAGTTTATAGCTTAGAAACCCCACCCCCCACCAAATATTATCACATTACTGTAATTTCTTTTACTATACATGTGTGACATTGCTATAGAAAGGAAATGGAAGAAGTTGTCACTGTCCTCTCTGGGTATTATTAGGATGCCCTTATAATTTACAGAATTCTTTCTTGGAACCAATGAGTAAGGGAGAGATCAGTCATCTGCTGTACGTTGGAATCAATACAAGGAATCAACAGAATTTTCCGAAGTCATGGATAAAGAATCATAGAACTAGATCCAGGAGGTAGCAGCTGTAATCTAGTTAGAGATGGACTCTTGACCTCTGTGACTCCTAGAGTCAGGTCTCATGGGTGAGGTCAAAACAGGAAATTACTGTAGCCTAGAAAAGTGCCTCCAGAAAGTCTAGAGAAGAAAAAGTGATGACTAAGACAAGAAGTAGACCCATACTTGTTGGTCTGTGCCAATGGACTGTGGATAGGAATATGGAATAAGGCCTGAGCCACATCTAGCAGTTGTTATATAATAAAATAGTGAAAAGAAATTGATTGTAGTCTATCAGTTTATTTTTAAAATATCCAGAGGAATTTGATATGCTATCTTATAAAAGTAAGTACATTCCAGTGGTTGGTGAATGTAACTAAATCTCAGCATAGTACAGAGATGAAAGAGGCAGGAAAGTATACTGAAAATAGCACAGTATGATTTTTTTAAAAAACAGCCTTCACCGACTTCGGAGTCGAATGTTGACTGTTACTATCCACTCCTTAAGAATAAGTCTGCATAGTGTCAGATGCATGGGTTTTTCATCCATTTCTCTGATGCCTGTCACTTTGGCAACATTAGGGGCCAGCTCTGACAAATACATCAAAGTAAAAACAGATTTCCTCTACTGCAGTGTTCCTATGTAGAGTTATGGCAAAGATCTCCTGACATGATGGCTAATTCATCAAGGACTCTGGACAACCCAGCTGATTATATATGCTTGTCATATTGTCTCATTTCAGTCTTTGCTAGTTTATTTGTATATTTCTCTCTAAACCTGACATGACAATCACTTCATCTATGTACTGCTGTCCCACTGAGATATCTTTTCCAATCTCTTGGACAGCCTGGTTCTTGATTACCTGGTTTGGGACTTAGATTAGAGTTGAAATCTATATAGTCAAACCTTGTGTAAGTATAAAGTTATTTATGACTTGGACAGGAAATGAAAACTGTCTCTTGCTATTTCTATAAAAACTACAGCTAAGAGTCTCATAGAAGGCAACAATGAAGAAATGGGCTAGTTCTTTGCTAACACTATCTCGTTATCTTATTTTATATTATTTTGCTTTATTTTTTGGAGCCTAGATCTCCCCATCTCACCTGGGCTGGAGGTACAACCTCCAGGACTCATGGCTCTGATCCTACTACTGATTGGCATGGAAGTTTTAACCTAGTCTCTTGGTGACCTAGGCCAGTCTGGCACTCCTTAGGCAGCCTGATGGCCCCATGCTCCTAGACACTAACCATATTGGTCATCTAGTACAGATACCCACTCAGCATAGCCCTACTGCAGCTTGGAATTCAAGTGACCAACCAACTCTAGCCTCTCCACTAATAGGAATACATGCCTGTGCCAACATATCCAGCTTCATCCCATTCTTTTTAAATGGATCAGAAATCATGCTACAAATATTAGTGACCTTCTTTTGGTATTGTGTAGAAACAGACAGGAGGCAACTATATGACTCAGTGGACAGAGTGCTGGGCCTGGAGTCAGGAAGACCCAAATTCAAATTTGACCCCAGATACTTGTTAGTTGTTTGACCATGGGCAAATCACTTAATCTCTGTTTGTCTTATTCCACTGGTGAAGGAAATGGAAAACCATTCGAGTATCTTTGCCAAGAAAACCCCATGAACAGTATGGTCCACAGGGTCAAAAGGAGTTGGACATGACTGAACAACAACAATTTCTACATAGCATTAACAAAACACATATTTTGTTTCAATGATTATTATAGTCCATGAAGTGGACAAACATATTTTCTAAGGTAAATTAATGTTTTTTTTGGAGAAAATCAACTACCTGCCTTAGAATCATAAAAGGGACCCTAGAGATCATTCACCCAATATCCTTATTTAACAGATGAAGACACTTATTCATCTACTTGGTGACAAAAGTAGGGCTAGAGCCCAAGTTCTCTGACTCCCTTTTTCAATACGCTTTCTATAATATGGGGTATCCCCAAAGTCTTAGTGCCATTGTAGGCTATATATCTTTAAAGCTTTAATAGTTTTAAACTACACTAAGATTTTTGGAATACACTGTATTATTCCTACAAAGCTGATTTAAAAAGAAAGGTTGATTTAGTGGTCCTATCTCTCTGAGCCATAAATACATAGTGAAGCTTTGGGGTATAAATTAGAGGAAATGGCATTGAAATTCTTTGGGAGTCATCATGTAATCCAAATTACAAAATCATGTTGTGGAATAAGTTACAAATATTGGTTAATATTACCCTGGAAAGATGTATCTAATGAAAAACTCTCTGTTCTCAGATCTGTTGTGTTCAATATGTTTTATCGGTGACTTGGAGAAAGGTTTAGGTGGCATGTTTATCAACTTCACAGTTGACATGAAGTTAAGAAGAATGGCACATTTCAGAAATGATGGATTTAAAAAAAAAGATCTCAAGAGGCTAGAATCTTGGCTTAAATCCAACAACAGAACTTTCAGTGCAGATAAATGTTAAGTCCTACACTTGGGATAAAAAATAAATTTGCCTGCATGAGTACAACACAAAGAAGGTATGGCTAGCTTGTGGAAAAAAAGTCCTAAGAGCTTTAATGACCTAGTTCATGGGAAAACAAGCTATATGGGCAATAAATTGAATATGAGTCAATAGTGTTACATGACAATCCAAAAAGCCAAAATTATGATAAGCCACATTAATAGAAATACAGTATCCATGAAGTGATAGGTGAGAGTTTTGTTGGATTTCTTCCTGGTGAAACCACAATTAGACATTATATTAAGCTATGGATATCACATTTTAAAGCAATATGGAGCACATCCAGAGAAGGATAAATAATATAAGGGAAATACTAAAGCAGTGGCAAAATTTAGCTTGGAAAAGCATGGTTTGAATATGGCCAGAAAGTGATGCAGAGGCCCAGATAAGGCCAAGATAAGGTTAATGTTCACCTATCAGAGCCCAGGACCCCTGAATGGTTCTTACAGGAGGGGGTTGAAAAGAAAAGCTCCAGTGAAGACAACATGGTCTGGAAGTGTGGCTGAGAAACTTGCCACTTCAACAGCTCCTTATCAAGGAACCTTCTTTTAGGCTTGTCTATCAGGTTATCTCCATCTGAGAATCTATGATTCACCATATTTCCTCAGAATTATCAACATCTAAGTATACTCAGAAAACTTAGAATCTTCAACTATTAAAAAAAAAACTTGCTGAGATAAAAATACTAAAGTTTCTGCAAAGTCACGTGATCTTTACTCCAACAAAAATCCCATGCAGATGTCTTTCAAATGGAATTTTTAAAGAATATTTTTCCAACATCTTTGTAAGCGTAAAAATATTTACATTATCACCATCCTTACAACTTTTCCTTTCCCTTAATTCCCTTAGAAGCCACCCAAAAACTGAATGCTTCATTGATTGAAATGAGCATAGCAAAATGATTCATGTATGATGTGGTTTTCTAGAAAGTCAGATATATTTACAATGTACTTTTACGCCCAATTTTGGAAATAACAAATGCTACCAAGTCTTGATGACATTTAAACATTTGAAATAACTGACATTTTGTAACATTTTAAAGTTTATAAAATGTTTCATATGTATTAGTTGTACCTAGAAAATATACACCAGTACATAATAGGAAAACTGGAAAAGTCATACTCTACCGAATCTCCATAAGAATTTAATTTTGGTTTAGCTGCAGATTTGCCTGTTTTGCACATCATATCACACACATTAGGTTGTCAAAATAGTCTGTAAATTTTAAATTACATTGTAGCGTACCAGTTAACATTCTATTTTGACATCATTATCCAGAGCATATTCAGAAGGCTTCCAGGAAATGGAAGACAGCAAACACGTTCCACAACGATCTACCTGAGTGCCCTCTGCTCAAGGAGAAAATAACTTCAATGAAAAGAAAAAATGAAGACCACTAAGAAGGTTTTCTCCCTAACATGATATAAAGGGGGACTATATTACTAGGGTATCATTTAATAACCTAAACTGTGATTTTTAGTTACTCTTCTGCTAAAAAGGTATGCTTATAATCATCATAACACTAAGGACTTAACTCTTGTCTGTGGTATTAATGAGGTACAGCATAGATAAAATAACGTAAATATAGTCTCCACTTCCTAAAAGCTCACAATCTAAGATCATATTTAAGCATAACTAATATATATGTGAGCATGATAAAATAAAAGTGGTAGATCAATATATAATTAGATTGACAAAACATATTCTAAATTTTTTTTTATTACAAACCCAAATTTTTTAAATACAAAGCAGTCAGTGGGTGTTTATTGAATACCAACTTGGTGCTAGTGAAAGACACTATAAGGAATACAAAATAAGTACAAGGCATGACGTCTTCCCAAAAGAAGCTTAAAGTGCAGCTGGAGGACCAAGATTAAAATACAGTAATTAGAGAACTATATAAAATCGTATATAATTAAGCAATAAGTTATGTAGCATAGACTACAGAGGTAAATATAGTTCCTAACCTGACTTACACTGAGCTCTCTAGTTCATCTTGAACAGCCTGAAACTGGTTAATGTAGACTATTAAGAAATTGTCAAAAGCTTTATAAACTTTCCTTTTTTTCCCCTTGATCTTCCTTCACCTAACTGCTGACTCATAGCATAGTTTCAAAGTAAAATGTTCCTTCTGTCCTCTGAGAAACTGAATCAACAAATTTGTAATTCTCTCTTTCTTAGTTCCAAACCTCTAGCCAGATATAATACTTCTGCAAAACATCCCAGTGTTTCATCATATCTCTTGGTTCTCTGAGGATGTTTCCCAATCAACAACCTCCTCCCAACTACATTCTGAATAAGTACACCCAGATTAGCAAAAGTCATGGTTCCATTAACACCACCACCACCAACAACAATATTAATAACAGCATGTATATAACATTTTAAGATTTGCAAAGCTCTTTACCTATGTTATATCATTTGACCCTCACAATAACCCAGGGAGGTATGTGCTACTATCATTCCCATTTTACAGATAAGGAAACTTGGACTGAGAGATGTGAAACAACTTGCCAAGGGTCACATAGCTCATAGGTGTCTGAGGCAGTATTGGAACTAAGTTCTTGACTCTTAAGTCCAACACTACCCATTACACCATCTAGCTGCTTATATAAGTTATAATGACAAAGTACACATTTAAAATTACGAAAGGTAAACAGATTTTTTCCCTTTTTCCAGAGAAAAAGGCTTCAGGCTCTCATATAGGAACTGAAGGAGAGTATGGAGATACGGAATTATTGTGTGTGTCTATAACACAGAGCTAGAAAAGTTCCAACAACACAGCATGTCTCAATACAGCTCTTGCCTGAAAAGTCTAAATAGCTTCACTCTCAGAGTAATGGTCAGGCTCCCTGTGAAGGCTGACTGTACCCAAATTTCTTCTCTTCCAACCACACGTGGCTTCTTGTGGTCTACCATTCTCCAACTCCATACATCATCTACGCATTTTGTCAGGGACTGAGTTCCTCTTCAAGTCTGATTTTGCCTGGACTGACTTTTGGGGGCATTATCAATTATCACCAACCTCACCCTAGACCATTTTTTGATACGTTCAGGGGACCTGATCCTACCTCATATGGGAACCTTTATCGTTTAATACTTTGTCATTAGTCTCTTTTATAAGATAAGAAAATCAGTTCTGTGAAGCATCAAGTCACCCTGAGGGAGAAATACGCCAGTCAATAGGCCAGCATGTGCCAGTCAAGTTAAACCACCACCTTGACCACTATCTACTCTCAGACCCTGATGGGGACAGCCCAGGTCCTTGAGTTGAAGACCCCTGAAAATAGTGACATTAAATAATGACATTAAAGAAGAGGCATTAACATCCACATTGCTGCAGCATCATAAGATCAGGAGACTTTTTCATCTGAATCACAGCTGCAATCTTCCATATGTATTATCTTCCTCATATGAATGTGAACTCCTTAGGAAATGAGATTGTCTTTGTATTATTAGTATTATATATCCTCAGCACTTAGCATGGTGCTTTGCACATAGAAGTGCTTAATAAATTAATTCATTTATTAGGTTCTGAGATTTCAAGGACTCACTTTTTTACAAATAGCATTGAACCACCAGTTAACGCTTAAAATCAGTTCAATTTATTATCCAAAACTTTCTTTAAATATAGTAACATTTCTTTAAAAATAATAACAATTATTATCAGTTGCTTTCTTTAAAATACTACTCTGGATAGCTTCCAGCATTTACATTTGCACAAAAGCTGAATGATCAAGTATAATTAGGTATTTTCCTTTTTTTTTCATTCTGAGACAATTTGGTTTTGAAGTGCAATCTTCTTTCTTGCAAATTCATTAGATTTTAAAGAAGCAGCATTGCTAGGAGAGTGTGTGTTTGACTTGGATCCATAAAGACCTGTGCTCAAATCTCAACTTTGACATTTACTGATGGTAAAGTCACTTAACCTATCTGTGACTGAGAAATCGCTATAGAATCTATCTATCAAGTCACGGAGTTGAGATTTCTGTTGATGAAGAGCATTTCCCATGATGATAAAATCATAGATCCTTTATCTGTTAGATTTTCAAAGAAAATATGTTGGAAGGCATGAAAAAAATCTGGTTCCTTTTATAAAGAGAAAAAGCAAGTCTCACAGCAAAAACATTAGATACTATTTAGTTCACCTATATGTGTTGTAGTAATTCCTTGATTATCAAAATGTCAGAAGCCCCAGAACATAAAAATTGACTAGAAATTTTAATGGAAACACAAAGTGATAAACTTATTTTAAAATAAACAATTTTTCAAATAGAATAGGTTAAATGGGCGTTCACGTCACAGGAAGATCATCTAAAGAATGGCATGTACAAGTTAGCAAAATTCAAAATACTCAACCAACATTTGTTAAAGGCATATGACATACAACAGCACACCATGCTATGTGCTGGCCGTAATGTATGTAACTCCTATCCCAAGGTCATTGGTATGGGACTCTCTCCTTATTGGTGGAGAGGAAGGTGTTCTGGATGCAGGGTGAGGCAGATCAGAGGGTGTGAGAGGCTAAGACTTCAGTTCCCTGTTAGTTCCCTTCTAGTCTACTTTGGAACCTCTTCAAGTGCGGTTCCCCCCTTTGGGGATTCATCAAGTTTCAAATCTTCTTCTGGTCACTTGGGGGGTTCCTGGCTTCCAGCTCTGAGAGAAAAGATGGAATGTTCTCCTTCCTCCACTTCGACCACTTACCTCCATGGTTTCTGTTAGTTCCCACCTCCTACAGGAAGCCTTCCCTAACCCTTCTTAATTCCAGTGTCTTCTTTCTGTTAGTCATTTCCTATTTATCCTGCATACAGCTTGCTTTGTATACATTTGTTTGCATGTTGTCTCCCTTGTGAGATTATAAGCTCCTTGAGGGCACAGACTATTTTTGGCTTCCTTTTGTATCTCTAGCACTTAGTATAGTGCCTAGCACATAACAGGCACTCAAATGTTTATTTAATTGAACTGAATTAAAGAGGTCCACCTCATTTCATGTTACGAAAGGAAGACTCTGGGAAGCAATGAGAGGAGCAGGTAGTCTCCATCATGTCACATATCCATCTTGCTACTCCAGAGACTTCAGGAAGTTTTCCCCATTAGGTAAGATCAAGGATACCCTTTCTTGATTAAGCCATTGCACTCCCAAAGGGAAAATGAATACAGAGTGTCACTTATCCTTAAGAGGTTTACAATCTAGGAGAGAAACATTAGCCCTTAAAAAGCTTATTTAGTGAAACAAAAGGTTTGGCAACAATTATGTTAAGACAGAGCGTGTTCTTAAAACCAAGTTCAATTATCCAGCTCTTATTAAATTTTTACAGATTTAGACCCTCTTTCATTCTCTTCTCTCTGGAAATGAAGGATCTCACTATATAGATAATCAACTTCCAAGTGCTGATGTCAGCAATAAGCTGAAGATTACATGAACTAAAAATTCTAAATGCAAGCATAATTTCATTCTAACAGATTCTAACCTTCATTCTAAAAGTTACACAAAGGGTTGAGAGAATGGATTTTGGATAGCTTTACCAATATTGGGCAATTATTGTGTGAGCATTCCCCTTTTATTCTTGTGAATGTGATCTTATTAAATATGCATTGACTTTAACTGGTTCTCAATCAAAGGTATTTAATCAAAATGTACATCTCTAAAAGACAGCTTAGCATAGTGATTATCATGCTAGCTTTGAAACCAAGAAGACCTTGGTTGAGGTCCCTCTTCTGATATATATGGGCTGTATGACCTTGGACAAATTACTTACTCTGTCAGTTCTCTAGACAACTCTCTAAGTATATAAGTGCTAGATAATGTACATTGGTAGAGGCAGCTTCCTTATGTGGGAGTTCTTGCTACCAATACAATTACAGGTTGGGTTCTTATTCCCAATACTTCTATTATGTCCATTTTGTACCAACTTGTCATATTAGAGAATTAAAAGGAATTGTATTTTCATGCATTTGTAATCATATCTCCACTGATTAAACTATAAACACTTTTAAGGGACTGTCATTTTCATCTTAATATACTCAGTGCTTTACACATATTAGATTCCTAATAAACATTTGTTGAACTGGATTATTTTTAAACAGATATCCACAGTACTCACCACCCACAGCCTCCCTACAAGACTGATCCATTACTGCTGTTCTCTTTATCACTCAGCTAAAACAACATAAGCATTTGTCTATTCTGTAGAATAGTTATCTAGAGATCCTCACTAAAAATTACTTTTCATTAAAATAAATCAACAGGAAAAAGAAAATCAAAGCAAAATGGGAAAATGAGAGTCAGAAGCCCCCAAAATGTGAGCCCCAATAAAACCCCCTCAACAAAAACTTACAGAAATACTGAAAAGAAAAAACGCCTCTAGAAAAAAGAATCAGACACAATTTAAGATTTAAGATTTTGTGGCATAAGAAAAGAAATGACAAAAGCATTTATGGCATTTCCAACTTTAGAGAGGATTCTGGGAAGGTGGTAGAATAAGGCAAGAAATTACCTAGCACTCAAATTCTTCCACAAATAGTTTAAAATAGTACCTCGAAGTGGACTTCAGAGTGGCAGAAATAATTAAAAGTAAGCACAAAGCAGTTGTCCAGTCTAAGACAGTTTGGGAGGACATTGGGAAAGACCTGACCTCCCAGGGTAGTAATCTGGTCTGATTAAAGAGCGGATATCTCCGGGCAGATACCATCAAATCAATAAACAACAAGCCCTGGGCACAGCTATGTTGGCAGTAGCCTCAGCTTCAGGAACTTCCACCCCACAGATAGTATAGGAGGTCAGATTATAGTTAAACTTCAAAGTTCTCAGGTCAAGGAGAAAATATTACAAGTAACTAGAAAGTAACAAGTTAGACACTGTGAAGCTACCGTCAGGATAGCACAAAATTTAACAGCTTTTACATTAAAAGTCTAAAGGGCATTGAACATGGTATTCCAAAGAGCAAAAGACCTGGGTTTGCAATCAAGAATAACTTGCCCAGCAAAGTTGAATGTAATCCTGCATAGAAAACAGATGGATATTTAATTAATTAAATGACTTTCAGGTATTTGTGAGGAATAGAAAAGAATTGAATGGAAAATCTGATCTGCAAAAATCAGGAGAAATATAAGAAGATAAACATGAAAGATGTATTATAAGGAATTTAGTAAGGTCAAAATGTTTATTCTTATACAGGAAAATGTTATCTGAAACTCTTAAGAATGTTATCATTACCAGGGTAGTTTGAAAAAGCATATAAAGATAGAGGATAGGGTAAGGGAGGGACTTTTAGATGGGCATACAGATTAAGAAATAATAAGACAGCAAGGGGAAGAGATAAGAAAGGGACTTTTAGAAGAGTTGGTAGATCAAGAAATAGGAGGGTAAGAGGAGAGAATAAGGGATGAAGGGATGAAGTCTTAAAAGTATGAGTAGACTAGGAAAGAGGAGGGCAAGGGGAGAGAATAAAGGAAGCATTCTTAGAAGGGGTACAAATTAGGGAGGCAGTGGTCAGAAGTAAATGAGATATCTTAGGGATAGGGTAAAAAGGGAGAAAAGGATAAACAGTAAGCAAAAATTGAATGGAAAGAAATATGCAGTTATAACTTGGATGTGAATGGAATGAATTTACCCATAAAACAGAAACTGATAATAAAATGAATTAAAAACCAGAATCCAACAATATGTTGTTTACAAGAAATACATTCAAAAATAAGAGATATACATAGAATAAAAATAAAGGACTGGAGTAGAATTTATTATGCTTCAGCTAATGCAAAAAAAAAGCAGGAATAGCAATCATGATCTCAAACTAAGTTTAAGCTAACATAAATTTAATTAAAAAAGACAAATAGGGAAACTACATTATGATAAGAAGGTACCATAGATAATGAAGTAAAATCAGTTTCAAACCTATATGCCCCAAATACTATTGCATCCAAATTTTTAAAGGAAAAGCTAAATGAATTACAGGTGAAAATGGATAGCAAAGCTATAATAGTGGTAAACTTGAACTTTTCCCCATCTGAACTAGATAAATCTGATAAAAAAATGAGAAAAAAAATTAAGGAGATGAATAGATTCTTAGATAAGCTAGAAATGACAGATATCTGGAGAAAAATAAATGGGAATAGAAAGGAATGTACCTTTTTCTCAGTGGAAGGCTAGGTGGTACAGTGGATATTGCACCACTCCTGGAGTCAGAAGGACCTGAGTTCAAATCTAGCCTCAGACATTTACTAGCTTTGTGACCCTAGCCAAGTCACTTGAAAAAAAAAAATCTCTATCTGCCTCAGTTTCCTAAGTTGTAAAAATAATAAGATAACAAGAATACCTACCTCCCATGGTTGTTTTGAAGATAAAATGAGATAATATTTGTAAAGTGTTTTGCAAACCTTAGAGTGATATAGAAATGCTAGCTATCACTATCATCATCATCACCATTAACGAAATCAACATTTGGAGACCACAACAGGAGAAATAACAAATGCTGAGAACTGATCTAGAACAGAGGTTCATAATTTGGTCTATGAACTTGGTTTTTTAGTAGGACTATATTTCAGAAGAATTGGTTTTCCTTTGTAGTTCCTTGTATTTCATTTTATGTATTTTAAACATTGTTTTGAGAAAAGAGCCGGTAAGTTTCATCAAATTACCAAAGGGTCCATGTCACAAAAAAGGTTCAAAACAACTAATCTTTAAGATCAGACTTCTGATTTGCCAAATGGTTCCCATATCAGAACACACCAAAAAGGAAAGATAAGCAATATTATGTAAATACAAAAAATCCACTGCATATCAATGAAGAGAAATCCAAACTTTAACTCTCCAAGGTAAATTATCCCTACAAGCACGAACTGGAGTGGTAAAAAAACAAGCAAACAAAAAATCCTTTCACCATGAAGAAAAAAAGTCATATAAAAAGAACCTATTAGGAATAACAATTTTTTTCTTAGGAAAAAAACTAGAAAGGAACCACAAAGTTGGAGCAGAATATTTGTAGAAAGACATAACTTGGACCCCAAAATCAGTTTCTCAGTATGGTTTGCAAGCAAAAGGAAGATATTAAAAAACCATTAAGCTTTCCATAGCATGAGTAGATTTATCTATGAGAGTCAATCCTTGGTGCAGGTGCAGATGTTTCCTCCCATATACCATTCTAAGTAATTTTGTAGGAGCTGATTCCTGGCTATTCATGACTGAGGGGCTACGTGATATAAAATTAATAGAAAGTCCTGAAGATGCCACAGGCTCATACAATATCATGACAAAAAGTCTTCTAAATGGCTGTAGAACCATAATGATTGATGACTCAGGGTTTGCTGAGCTTGAAATGAATATGCAAAAAAATGGATGACAGCCCCGCCCCCAAGCTCTCTCTCTTTTACTTTGTAACTAAGAGGAAACAAGCTTAAAACTGAACCAAAAATCATGTGAGTCAAGTATTCTAGAGTATTCTGAGAAAAAAGTCCACAAACTTCACTAATCTGGAAGATGGGTTAGTGGTATCAGCCATCTTCATTATGACCACATGACAATGACAATCTCTTCTCCTCCCCCTCCCCCTCCCCCTCCCTCTCCTCCTCCTCCTCCTCCTCATTCCTATTCTGCTACTGCTGCTTCCATCTGAGTGACCTTGGGAGTTTAGAAGATTCAGTGGTCCCACTGAAGGTCAGGGAGGAAAGGGCAGTAACAGCAGGGATCACCACAGCAGCAGTGCCCACTAACAATGGAAGCTGATCTACTTAGATGTAAAAAGATAGTCACCATAAGTAAATGGTAGCTTTAGGGCATGTGATTCTTCAAATCGGAGAATGTTGGCAAGGGACTCTTGAAAGGCAAAGGGCCCTTGGAGCCCTGCAGAGTGGTATGTCTAAGGAGAATTTCATGAGGTCTCTATGAAGGGAGAATTCAAAGTTAGGTGCCTTGTCTCACTTTACACAACTCATAAGGGTTAGAATGAGCACTCAAACCCAACTCTTTTCATTCCAAATGAAGTGCTCTTTCCTTTACAGGATACCTGCTTCCACATAAAAATTGACTGAAAGAACTAGGAAAGTTTATCTTGAAGAAGACATAGTATTGACATCTATAAATACTTAAAGGACGTTGAAAAGAAGAGAAATCTGACATTCTGCTTGGCTTCAGTGTGAGAATTAAGAGCAATGGATCAGAGTAATAAACAGGCAGATTTTGGTTCAATACAATAAATAATTTATTATAGGCAGCTAGGTGGTACAGTGCACAGTATGCTAGATTTGGAGTTGTAAAGATCTGAATTCAAACTCTGCCTCTGATACTTATTTAGCTGTATGATTCTGGGCATGTGACTAAAACTTTCAGTCTCTGTTTCTACATCTGCAAATATGCATAATAAAGGAGAAGAGAATAAATATTTATAAATATTTTATAAATATAATCTCATCTATATGTACATATATGCAAACCTTAAATTACCGTATAAATACTAGCTGTTATTTATAACTGTTAAAAAATGAAATGAACTGCCTTGTTAGGTAGTGAGTTCCCCATCACTGGAGCTGCTGAAGCAGAAACTTGTGCATTATGTGTCAGAAATGTTACAAAGGGCATGCAAACAAGCTTTAGCTAATGAGGGGACTGTAGGATTTCTAAAGTCCCATTTGCTATGAATGTGCTTTCATATTATCTAAACAAGTGAAGTCCTAATGAATGCTTTATTAATACAACAGAAGAAGAAAAGGAAGAATGCTGGATTTATATGGTTTTTTGTCAGTGTTCTTTAAGTCAGAAACACTAGCTTTGTGAAAAGAATAAAATGTTTTTTCTTTTAATTTAAAGTTCAGGCACATATAAATGCTTAGTGCACTTCTTTAAAAGTTCCCCTGTTTTTATTATATCCAACTTAGTGTCTAAATAGGCCCAGAGCAAGTTCATTTAAGAGGAAAAAGCACTTTCAATCAAATTGTGGTAAGATATAGCAAGGAGGCTACCTATTTTTATATCTTTATGATTATGATTACAAAATATGACTTGGACCATAAGGCCAACATTAAAATGAATTGTACATTCACAAAGGAAAAATGCCCTTAAGAATGCCGGTGATACGCTTTGAAAATTAAAAACATCAAAGCCTATTTTCTTACTAGTTAATATCAACATATACTAATAATAGTTTTCATTTCTGTAATATTTTCCTAAAGGCTAATAATAGCTGGCATTCCTAGAGCTTTCTAAGTTTTGCAAGGTACTTTACATATGCTATTTTATTTGCTTTTCGCAATCCTGTGAGGCAGGTGCTATTATTATCTTCATTTTACAGATAAGAAAAGTGAAGCTGAGAGTGGTTCAGTGTCTTACTTGGGATCACACAGTTAGAAAATTTCTGGGGCAGGATTTGAACTCAGGTTTTCCTAATTCCAAGAGCATTTGCTATGCCATCTAATTAAGACCACCAGAAACTAAATTTGGGTGTTTTTTTTCTATTTAGCTTGAGTCAGCAAAGCAGGGCTTGATTATTTATAGTTTTGCTTTCCAGTTCACAAATAACGCTACCTTCAGATTTATAATAGCTAGCAAAACCATTTCACAAATGAGGGATGTTGTGATGTTATTGCTTTGCTTTCGCCTCTTTCAAAGTATAATTCATCTTCTCAATGGAAAACTGCTGCAGAGTGCAGAATTTCCCAATCGGGAGAGGACTTACTGTCATTGAACTATGTGACCACCCTAAACTGAAAAACAAGCATGTAAAATGGCATGGGATTAATTTTGTTAGCATAAATACCAAAGCCACTGATAGCAAAATTTAATATCTCTGAAACTAATAAACTAATAAAAATGACCAATTGATATTCATCCTATCAGCATGATTATCTCCTTCAATTATTTAATTATGACACTGACTTCTACCATAGAGGTAGAGGGCTAGGCTTGGACTCAAGAAATATGCAGGATGAAATTCTCACCCTGAATTGTTGGTTTTGTCCTTCATGCTCATCAAAGAGGACCCAAATGCCATCGCTGTGTTGGGTCAAGGTACAGTGTATCCATCTGTGGCTGATCAGACTAATATGAGCTTGGAAGGCTGTACCACAGGTCCAGTACAAATAGTCCATGTGAAATTGGGAGTGGAGATGTCATTAAACTGGCCCGTCTCACATTTCTTTTGAGCTACTCCAATTCTGCTTTGCTCATAGAGCATAGCTCCTTCTTTGATGTGGGCATGCCATTCTGGGTGGTGTTGTGCTAGTGTTGCCCATGTCTCACAACTGATTCCAAATTTATTCAGAGTCACCTTGAGAGTGTCCTTGTATCACTTCTTCTGACCTCCATGTGAGTGCTTGCCTTGTGTGAGGTCTCCATAAAACAGTCTTTTAGGCAAACTGTATTTGACATTTGAACAACGTGGCCAGTCTGTCAGATCTGCATTCTTTGCATTAGAGCCTGAATGCTTGGCAGTTTGGCTCAAGAAAAGACCTCAGTGTCCCATACCTTATCTTGCCAGGAAGTCTTCAGAATCTTCCTAACACAATTCAAATGGAAGACATTCCGTTTCCTTGCATGGCCCTGGTATACTAGGTTTCACAGGCATGCAACAATGAGGTTGGCACAATGGCTCTGTAGACCTTCAGTGAGTCTCTCAAACCCTTAGCTGGCTCTGGTAATGAATGAGTTAACCTCATCATCTATATCTGTATCCCTGGAAAGTATACTGCTGTGGTAAGTGAACTTCCCTACAGCATTCAAAATTTCTCTTTTTGCTGTAACAGATGGTTTCACGTATGGAAGGTGTGGTGTGGCTGGTGGAGAACATGTGTTTTCTTGGTGTTAATTGTTAGGCCAAAATTAGCACAAGTAGCAGAGAACTGATCCATACTTTGTTGCATCTTAGCCTCGGATTGAGTGCACAATCATCTATGAACAAAAAACCAAACACCAACTCTCTACTTACTGTGAGGCAAGTCCCTTTGCCTCTCTGAACCTCAGTTTCCTCATCTGTAAATTAAAGATAATAACATTTTCACTTCCTACCTTACAGGATTGTTGCAACAAAAGTGCTTTGTAAATCTCAGGCTGTTATAAAAATGTGAATTTTTATTGCTACCAGTCGTGACTTTTCCTCTACCAATGTCCCAGACTGTGTCAGCCAGTAAAGCAGCTTTCTTAAAACACTTTGAAACAATACATGAAAATCTGGCAAAATTTTTCTGGCAAGGACACTCCAGCTCTTTCCAAGCAAGTCTTCCTAATGCTATCATTGAGGTCATAGGATTTAAAACTGGAAGGGATATCTGAGGTCGTCTAGTCTGTCCTCATCTTACAGATGAATAAACTGGATCTAGGGAGGTTAAGAATATCCCCCAAATCACACTGCAGTAAGAATCAGAGCCCATATCCACACACAGAACTTCTAACTCCAAATCCAAAGGTCTTGTCACTATACCATGCAGGTACCATACAGAGGGGATTGCTTAGCAGAGGAAGGAACATTCACTAATTTACTTTCTCTCACAAGAAAGGGTATATGAAAAAACACAAGAGAAACAAACGATAAAACCTGGACTGTGAAGGACAATTTGAGCAAAAAATGATGGAAACTAATGGTAACATATAATTATGCTAATTAGCTTCAGTCATAGAAGCAGGGACCATGATCATAAAAAATGACATAATCACAAAATATTTGAGTGGGAAGAGACCTCAGACACCATCCAATACAAACAGTATCTGAACAGGAATTATTTTTACAAGTGGTCATCTATTCCATAACTTCCAAAGTAATCTATACTGAAAATTTGTTACTCTTAAAAAGTTTCTCCTGGGGGTGGAGCCAAGATGGCAGACTAGAAAGATGGACCTGTAGAAGCTCCCCCCCACAGCCCATATAAATACCTGTAAAAAATGACTCTAAACAAATTCTAGAGCAGCAGAAGCCACAAAACGACACAATGAAAGAGATTTCCAGCCCAAGACAGCATGGAAAGCCAACAAGAAAGGTCTATCGCACCATGTGGAGTGCAGTGCAGCCCAGCATGGGCCACATGGCAAGACAGGACAGGACGCTGAACAGGCTTCAGGGAGCCACCAGTGGCAGCAGTTCCCAGATTGTTCAACCCACAAATGCCAAACACAGTTTCAAAAGTCAGTGAGAAAGCTCCTTCACCCAGGAGAAAGGAATGCAGTCTGGACCTCTGGAAGCAGCCACTGCAGCAGCAGCTGCCCTATTTGGAGCCCTTTGCCTAAAGCCCCTAGTGGAATTGAGCCACTGATCTGAATCTCAGCCCTGAGAGCAGCCCTGGGATGAGGAGGAGTGCTGGCCTAGTGCAGCTGGAGGCAGTTGTGGAGATTCTACTCACAGATTCTGGGTAGAAAAGTTTTTGGTTGCTCCCAAACCCATGTGCAGGCAGAAGAGGAGTAAACTCCTCTTCCTTGATTGTGTCACCTTGGAGGAAGTGAGAACTTACAGGTACCCAGAGTATACCCTCCTCTTGACAAAGGACTCAAAAGTCAAGTAATTGGCTGGGAAAATGCCCAAAAACGGGAAAAAAAATAAGACTATAGAAGGTTACTTTCTTGGTGAACAGGTATTTTTTTCCATCCTTTCAGATGAGGAAGAACAATGCTTACCATCAGAAGAAGTCAAGGCTTCTGCACACAAACCTCCAAGATAAATATGCAATGGTCTCAGGCCCTGGAAGAGCTCAAAAAGCATTTTGAAAATCAAGTAAGAGAGGTGAAGGAAAAATTGGGAAGAGAAATGAGAGTGATGCAAGAAAATCATGAACAGCAAGTCAACAGCTTGCTAAAGAAAACCCCAGAAAAGCTGAAGAAAACAACACCTTTAAAAATAGGCTAACTCAGTTGGCAAGAGAGGTCCAAAAAGCCAATAAGAAGAATGTTTCACAATGCAGAATTAGCCAAATGGAAAAGGAGGTTCATAAGCTCACTGAAGAAAATAGTTCTTTCAAAATTAGAATGGAGAAGATGGAAGCCAATGACTTTATGAGAAACCAAGAAATTACAAAACAAAACCAAAAGAATGAAAAAATAGAAGATAATATGAAATATCTCATTGGAAAAACAACTGACCTGGAAAATAGATCCAGGAGAGATAATTTAAAAATTATGGGACTACCTGAAAGTCATGATCAAAAAAAGAGCCTAGACATCATCTTTCATGAAATTATCAAGGAAAACTGCCTTGATATTCTAGAACCAGAGGGCAAAATAAATATTGAAAGAATCCACCAATCTCCTCCTGAAAGAGATCTGAAAAGAAAAACTCCTAGGAATATTGTAGCCAAATTCCAGAGTTCCCAGGTCAAGGAGAAAATATTGCAAGCAACTAGAAAGAAACAATTCAAGTATTGTGGAAATACAATCAGGATAACACAAGTTCTAGCAGTTTCTACAGTAAGGGATCGAAAGGCTTGGAATATGATATTCTAGAAGTCAAAGGAACTTGGATTAAAACCAAGAATCACCTGCCCAGCAAAACTGAGCATAATACTTCAGGGGAAAAAATAGTTATTCAATGAAATAGAGGACTTTCAAGCATTCTTGATGAAAAAGATCAGAACAGAATAGAAAATCTGACTTTCAAACACAAGAATCAAGAGAAGCATGAAAAGGTAAACAGGAAAGAGAAATCATAAGGCACTTACTAAAGTTCAACTGTTTACATTCCTACATTGAAAGATAATATTTGTAACTCTTGAGACTTTTCTAAGTATTTGGGTAGTTGGAGGGATAGCGCACACACACACGCACAGGGGATAGGAAGGGATGATATCTAAAAAAATAAAATTAAGGAATATGTTGGTAGGAGAAAGGGAGAAATGGAATGGGGCAAATTATCTCTCATAAAAGAGGCAAGAAAAAGCTTTTTCAATGGAGGAGAAAAGGGAGAAGATGAGAGGGGAAAAGTGAAGCTTATTCTCCTCACATTTGGCTTCAGGAGGGAATAACATGCTCACTCAATTTGGTATGAAAATCTATCTTACACTATAGGAAAGTAGGGGAGAAGGGGACAAGTAAGGTCAAAGAGATGATAGAAGGGAGGGCATATGGGAGGAGGGAATAATTAGAAGTAAACACATTTGGGGAGGGACAAGGTCAAAAGAGAGAATAGAATAAATGGGGGGCAGGATAGGATGGAGGGAAATATAGTTAGTGTTACGCAGCATGACTATTATGAAAGTCTTTTGCAAAACTACACATATATAACCTATATTGAATTGCTTGCCTTCAGGATGGGTGGTGAGGGAGAAAGGGAGAGAAGTTGGAACTCAAAAGTTTTAGGAACGAATGTTGAGAATTGTTTTTGCATACAACTGGGAAATAAAAAATATAGGTGATGTGGTATAGAAATCTATCTTGCCCTATAATAAAAGAAAAAAGATGGAGATAAGGGAAGGGAGGGGTATGATAGAAGGGAGGGCATATTGAGGGAAGGGATAATCAGAATGCAAGGTGTCATAGGGTGGGGGGAGGGGAGAGATGGGGAGAAAATTTGGAACTCAACATTTTGTGGAAATGAATGTTGAAAACTAAAAATAAATAAACATTAAAAAAAGAAAAAAGAAAAACTCAGCATAGTCACATTATAAAAAGAAAGAAAGAAAGCTTCTCCTTACAGAAAATCTAAATCTTTCTCTCTATAACTTCTAGTCACCACGCCTGATTCTGTCCCCTGGAGTCAAACAGATCCTGTCCCATCCTTCTCCCATATGACAGCCCTTCAAATATGTCTCCCCTAAATCTCTACTTCTACAGGATACAGATCCCTAATTACTCCTGCTGATCAATTTGTCCTCCTTTGGACATACTCCCACTAATCAATGACCTCACTAAAGTATGGTGCTCAAACTGAGCATAATATCAAGAGGGCACCTAGTTTTATCTACCCGGAGGTTGGATTATGCAGTGAGCCCTGGGGAGGGGTAATTAGCTTCCATTTGCCCCTATCTCCTTAAATATATCTAAGCATGAAAAATACTACAGAGGAGTTGAGGATTCAGTGACTTGAAAATCATGTGAAGAAGCCCCAAATTTGGTTCCATAAGAAAT
Organism: Notamacropus eugenii; assembly: GCF_028372415.1. Taxonomy (NCBI): domain Eukaryota; kingdom Metazoa; phylum Chordata; class Mammalia; order Diprotodontia; family Macropodidae; genus Notamacropus; species Notamacropus eugenii. Next base: position 651,607,929 of record NC_092872.1, read on the forward strand.
CAGTGAACATGATCAGTGTAGCTATCCAGTTTTTTGTCAAGACATAGGAGCAGCTACTAAAAGTCTAATTTTTTTCATATTATTTCCAATGAAAGATAACATGCTACTTGGTGGACTGACAGTGTGCATGTTATTCTGAATTTTCTCTGAAGGCCTTCTCACTTCTGAGAATCTGTATTAAAACCTGTGCTTCTGGGCCCTTGCACAAAAGCAGCACTTAGAACAGATAAGAGGATGAGGTAGTTCATGTCAGTCAAGAAACACTTATCAATAAATAATTCTGCTTTAATATTAATGCTTTGGTACTTATTAACAAATATTTGTTGGGTGGGTTATGATTGCAAAATTTATGTTGCCTATAAAGTAGGAGTTACTAAAAAAAAAAAAGCCAAAGTATTAAGGCAGCAGTTACCATTATAGATCTGTCTAGCATTTGAGTTTGAATAAAATTTATCCCACTGCAGAATAACTGCTCCTTCCTAGGTATTCATAAAATAGCATTATGGAGCAGGGGTAAGGAAGGGAAGGAAGACTCAGTAATTCATGTCTGTTCTTTCTATAATAATATTATACTTGCAACATTTCCTATAAAAGAATATATTTCCAGCAATTTTATCAGTAGAATTACCAGCACCAAATCCATCCTAAGGTTATCATTTCTACAAATTCCCTGAGACTCTGAAGAAATGCAGAAATAACCTATTCAGCTAGCTTCAAGGGCAAACTGTTTTAAACTAAACTCTTGAACTGAACATTCTTAACGATGGAGTTCCAAATATTGATGGTAGCTACATACACAGCAGGTAGCTTAGCAGGAAATTACCAATGAGAATGCTACATGACACTGAAAACTGTGGGCATAATTATTGGATTTGCATTTTAAGAGTGATGAATCTTTTAATTGCCTCATAAAACTGCCATTCCCTACATTTTCAGAACAGTTGATGTTACTATGCATTGAGTCTGGATATGGATAGTGCTGGGCTTAGAGTTCAGGAAGACCTTTGGTCAAATGCAGCCTCAGGTATTTACACTGGCTGTGTGACCCTGGGTGAGTCATTTAACCTCTGATGGCCTCAGTTTCCTCAATTGTAAAAGAGGGGATAATAATAATAATAATCCTTACAAAGTTGTTGTAAGGATCTAACAAGATATTAATTATAATGTACTTAGTATAGTGCCTGGTACAGAGTAGGTGTAATATAAAATTTATTCCTTTTTCTTCCCTTATTTTAAGAAAAGGAACACTGCAAGATGCATTGTTAACAAGTTCTTAGATAACTTTTTATTTTATATGGACATATTTTGCAAATTTGCAAAATTAATATCTGATTATAACTGTTTGACAAATATTATCTCATTTTATCCTCACGACAACCCTGTGAGATAGGTGCTTTCATTCTCCTTACTTTACAGATGAGGAAAATGAAGCAGACAAGAGGTGAAATGATTTGCTCTGGGTCACACAGCTAGTATCTCAGGCTAGATTTGAAATTAGGTACTTCAAATCCAGTACTTTATCCATTATACCTCCTAGCTGCCTAACTGACAATATTCACTTTTTTGGAAGTATGCTACTTCATCCTTTAGGAAGGACTCGCATATGCTATATAAACAAATATACATAGATAGATAGATAGATAGATAGATAGATAGATAGATAGATAGATAGATAGATAGACAGACAGACAGACAGATAGACAGATAGACAGATAGATAGATAGATAGATAGACAGACAGACAGACAGACAGACAGACAGACAGATAGACAGATAGATAGATAGATAGATAGATAGATAGATAGATAGATAGATATAGATATAGATATATACATTACATATACACTACATACCAAACTGTAATATTCTTTTGTTTTGACCCATTAATATACCGAGAGTCAAAGAACTTACGTTCAAATCCTAGCAATGTAACTTATTACCTATGTAATACTGGGCAAGCCACTTAACCTCTCTGGTTCTCAGTTTCCTTATGTATAAAACAAGCGGGTTGAAATAGATGACTTCTAAGGTTCCTTTCAGCTCTAACAATGATAGCTAGCATTTAGGTTTGCAAAGCACTCTACATGTGCTAACTCATTTTGTCCTCAAAACAACCCTGGGAGGTAAGAGTATTATTACCATCCTCATTTTACGGATAAGGAAATTGAGGCTGGGGAGGTTAAGTAACTTGCCCAGGGTCACACAGTTGGTGAGAGACAGGATTAGAACACAGTTCTTCCTGATTCTGACTCTATCTACTGTGTGACCTAGCTGACTCTTTCTGAACACAAATCTTGTAGTCAAAGGTTATATCAGGTTCATATTTAGAAAGTAGCACCATCCACCTGAATAACCAGACTGTATACAACTAGAAAGGTAACAGCAATAAAGGGTGAACTGTCACTACCCTCCCACCAGAATCTGCAACACACTAAGTGGTATCTCCAAAACGTAAGACATACCACATATCTATCAAGTGAAGGAGATGAAGAAAGGGAGAGAAAGAAAGGAGTCTTCTTTCCTGGTTACCTTTAGCATTTTTTGAAACCCAAATGAGAGACACCCTCAAAGCCGTAAACTAAGAATGAATTATAAATTGTGTTGTTATCACAAAGGCAAAATGTTACATTTCAAGACAGGTCCTGATTTTGTAAAGTGCAAAGAAAATTCAACTAACTTTAGCTATATTTTCCTGATTACAAAGGATGAACTGATCTCACAACTAAGTGACACATTTTATTTTCACTTCATCTGATAATAATAATTTTTAGAAAATCAACCACAGAGAAACTGAATCGTCAATATGAAATATAAATCAATACATTAAGACCTCATTTTTTTCTTTCAAATACACAAATGTGATATCAATCCCTCTCAAAATGGTGAGGAACTTGAGTCTTCAAAAAATGTTAATATCCTTGTAATACACTTTCTGTAATCTTTATTAACATTCAACAAGACAACAGCTTAAATCAACAAATAAATACATACAGAAAGTTTGTGTTAAGCATTTGCCATATGGAATGTACCATCATACAAGGATAATGAAAGCTATTGACAAGATTCCTGCAAGATGGCGGGGTGGGGAGCTTTGAGAGTGGATGACTATCACAAAATCATAGAGTTGGAAGACACCCTACCTGTCAAGGTCAGTTACCTGACAAATGGTCACCCAGCCTTTGTTTGAAGACCTCCAGTGAGGAAGCCCCACTACTCTCTGAGGCAGCCTAGTTGGGGATAGTTGTAATTTTAGGAGGTTTTGATTTATATTCAATGAAATCTGTCCTTTTGCATTTTCCACCCATTGCCCTTAATTCTGCTCTCTGGGGTTAAACAGAATAAATTTAATCCCTTTTGAATGGCCACTCTCCTGGTTCCATAACTTTTCTTCAGAAATAGGAATACAGGATTTGGTTTGTGAGCTCCCCCTACTGGTAATGCTATTGGTAGTGGTTGTGCTACTATCCCTTCTCTAGTTCTGGGTTCTTTCATTCAGCTTCTGTACAAAAAGGAATACAAGTTTCCATTTGTCTCCTGGTTGCTACCTCTGGAATCACCAATGAAATGCTTTGATTTTTAAAGCTACTGCTAACTACTGTAAGAAAGCACACATGGACTTAAGTAACAATGTGGAAAAATATAAAATTACAAAAAATCTCAACAGCTGACATAGGTTTTTCAGACAACTGTACCTGAGACTAAGCCCTATTCATCCTTAGTTCTCCTTCTTCCCTGACTGACTCCACTCTGGATATTATATAGAATAAATTAATTTCAAGACTATTTTAATTGCATTGCTATTCATAAAGCTCTGAAGTTCATCATGGCAAGACATCCGTGCTTAATATATGGTTATTGACAACACCAAAAAAAATAATCCAAACTGATTGCCATAAAGCTATACTGACCAAGGTTGGACCCAAAGAAAGAGATATGAGAACACACCTTAACCCTCACACATTTATTTGCAGAGGTGGGATACAAAATGTTGCATATAATGTCAGACTTGTTCAGTGTGTTGGTTAGTTTTGACGAATGTGTTTTCCTTGTTCTTTTTACAAAATCTTTACTATAAGGGATAGTTGGGAGGGGTAGAAGAAAGGATATAGTGAGGAATGTAGAGGATAGGAGGAAGGAAAGGAAGGAAGGAAAAAAGAAGAAAGGAAAGAAGGTGCAAATACAAATTCATAAGCAAAGGAATTTACATTTTGATGGGAGTACGAATTTAAGTAAAAGTGGTGGCCAAGGAAAAGTGCAGAAAGTTACAGGGATGGTGGGTAGTGCTATAGGGTAATTGACTGTCGCACTCCATTCAGGAAAAAAAAAATGACAGAAATTATTGGATCATCATTCATGATTCCAGAACTGGAAGGAAAGGGAAGAAAGAGGTAGAGGCAAAACAATTGGTGGGGAGGTGGTGGAGGAAGAAGTCAGAGAGAAGAGAGTAGAGTACTTCATCATCTACTCATCTTTCTAGACTAATACAATAGCCTGCTGGTGGGTCTGTCTGCCTCAAATTTCTCACCTACTCCAGTCCATCTTCCATTCAGCTACCAAAATGATTTTCCTAAAGAATAAATCTGATCATGTCATTCCTTACTCAGAAAATTCCACTGACACCTTCCTTATCAGCTCCAGGATCAAATACAAAATCTTTCATTTAGCAATCAAAGCTCTTCATAATCTAGCCCCACCCCTATCTTTCCAGTCTTCTTACACCTCATTCTCTAACATGTATATTTTGATCCAGTAACACTATAGCTGTTCCATGAATAAAACATTCCATCTCATCTCCTGGCATTTTCTCAGCATGGAATGCTCTCCCTCCTCACTAGGTCCCAACTCAAATCCCATCTTTGACAAAAAGTCTTTCCCAACCCTTCTTAATTCTAGTGCCTTTTCTTTTTTAATCATTTCCTATTTTTCCTGTTTATACCTTGTTTGTATATATTTGTGTGCATATGCTCTCCTCTAGTGGACTGTGATCTCTATGAGGGCAGGATCTGTATTTTTCCTCTTTTTGTATCATCAACACTTAACACAGTGCCTACCTGGCATGTAGCAGGTGCTAAATAAATGGTTGCTAATTGAAACAGTGAGTGAGTGAAGTGAAGTATGCCTTGGGCTTTCCTGAAGTGATTAGTAAATATTTGTTAAATTCACTTGGAAAATGTTCATTGAGCCTTGTAAAAACTATGGCCAATTAGATAATTAACCTCTCAGAATTTAGGTTGGTCTTCAAATAATAGGTATATGTAGTCTATCACCAGCTTATATACAAAGTCTTTCCAGTTTGGTGGTTGGAACCTGACTGAACTTGTTTTCTGCTGCCATAGTGGAGTACCCAGAATTACTTTCACAGGACAATGAGGTCATCTAACTAGGACTTCAGTGGATCTTAAAACATTTTTTGAAAATGAACTTTAATGAACAATTTTGAAACTGATAGACACAACTTTGAGAATTTCGAATAACACAATGACCAACTAAGGGACCAGTGATGAAGAATGCTACCCACCTCCTGAAAGAGAGGTGACAGACTATATATGCAGAATGAAACATACATTTTTGGACATGGCCATTTATTTTGCTTAATTATTCATATTTGTCACAAGGGTTTTGTTTTTCTTTTTCCAGTAGTGAAGGTAGGAGAGAGAAAATAAATGCTTGTTAATTGAAGAAAAAAAAGAAAGAAAATGTAAGTTTTGTAAAAATGGTATGGTACTATAACTGTACAATGATAATAGCTAATTTCCACCTCAAAATAAGGAAAGAACTGATTGCCCATAGTCTGGTCCAGATTTACTTAGAAATAAGATAACAAAAGTATAACTATAAGAATGAAAATAATTTTTCATACTAATTATCATCTTCCTTGTCATACAATCAAAGATGTAGAGAATATTACAAAAATGTATTTTTGTAAAGAATTAGAGGAAAATGCAGCCTTAAAGGCTTCTTTCTCACACATATATTAAGACCACACAAGATGCCTTAATAAATACTACAGTGATAATGACAAGTGAGGCATAACTCTAAATATGAGATATTTGTCCTATGACCAAGGAGTCAGTATACTACTGGGAGAATTAAACCGTATTAGTCTTGACATCCTTGTTAAAATAAAACCAGGAGACAAAAAGAAGGGTGTACTTAAATGAAGGGAAGGCTCTCCTTAGAGAGGCAAATAAAGGAGCTAACCAGGTTGGTTTTTACTGGGCATCAATGGGTAATAAAAAACCCCATTATTTCAGGGGATATTTGGCCATCTCACATTGCAGTGCTTATGAAAAGTGTTTATAAAATGGTCACTACAAAAAGAATTACAATTTATTTGCTATTGTTTGTTATGGGAAAGGAGGAGGTAAAGAAATTCTACAAGAGACTTTATAAGATACTACAAACTCAATTAATACACACGTTGATAACTCAGTCCACTACAAAGCAAAGATAGATTTAAGTGAGAAGGTAAAAATGCATATTGAAAAATATAGTTCAGGAATAAAGAATGGAAAATATCAAAGACTTTTAGACTATAAAGCAACTTCATGTTTATATATCATGTATATTTCTGTCAAGGAAAGATTGGTAGATACTGGACACAGAAAGCAGCAAATAACAGCACAAAATAAAATAAAATTGATTATAATTTAATGGACAGAAAATGTCTCATTATCAATGGTGGAGTCATTTCTAAATTGTCTATGTTTAGTCAGATTCCCAACTTTTTAGAATAAAATCAAAATTAATAAATTAATATAAAAATTAGTCAAGTTAAATTAAAATCAAAATTAATAAAAAGCTAATAGAATGAAAATAATAAAAAGATATGGCAGATAATTAAAATAACTCTAATGTGTGATTTTTTAAAAGAAAAATGGAGAAAAAGAAAGTGACACCAACAGTAACAATCTCAAAGAGAAGATCAACCAATACACACCACTTTCCATAACAACAGAGCCAAAAGAGGACCACGAAAAAAATTACCTGAGTCACAAATCATTTTATAGACCTGTCAGGCCAAAAGTCTGAAGTAAGCGTAGGTGGAAATTAACTAAGTGAAGTCATAAAAAGGACATTTAAGTTTGAAATTAGAAGGACAGAAACAGATGATAGATGGAAAAGATCTATAAATATTTTAAGAACAAACTCCTTTTGCCATCAAGGACAGTGGGGCCACATTTGGACTCTAATATTATAGTCCTAGATATGCTCCTTGAAAAAATGGACATAATTTAATAATTAAGCACATAGGTATTTAGTAAATGCTTACTGAATGAATGAGTGAATGAATGAATGAATCCTGGAAAGATACTAAAGGAAATTCAGACATTATTACCCTTTCCCCAAAATAACAAAGAATCAAAATAGCAGATAATCCAAAGAGCAATGGAGAGACCTATGGTGGGCATAAGTAGGTTTCATATATTTAATTTATTATATGCAAGAATTGGTGTGGAAAATAATGCAGGATATATAGATTATAAAAAAAAGTGGACCAATCATGGGAGTTCCCTCCCCTGTTAGACTATAAACTAACTCCCTGACGCTGGGGTCTGCTTCATTCTTGTCTTTGTATCCTTGGCATTTAAGATAGTTCCTGGAATCTAATGAGCACTCAATAAAATTACATACTTTACAAATATGAATAATACCATAAATATAAATACACCATAATAAAATATCATACTAATATAATAAAATACTTATTGATCGATGTAAAAGAAAACAGATATCTAGAGTAATGTATTAGTATCTATAAAATGTAAAAAATATCTTTAGGAAGGCTTAATCTAGTATATTAAGTAGATTTTCAATTGAGATTTTATGGAAGAATATGGATCAGAATCACGAAGGATGAGGTGTGGATAGTGTACAATATGCACTAATGGAGAGAATACCCACAATCATGAGAGGTGGCTATGGAGGAAGTCATTGAGATATTGTAGCATCAAATTATTAATAACATGCATATTTCCATGAAAGCAAAAAAAAGTACCATGTTATATAGAGTAAGCTTTTAGCTTCCATGCCAAAGTCATTGATGCTGAAATTCAGAATATACAAATTATCATTGAAAAAGTAATGACATTTTTCCATATGCCACACGGGAAAATTAGTCTTTAAAATCACATCACATAATTTAATTTTAAAAGGATATCTGAATTATTTTGCCTGTGTGAGAACGTAGTTAAAAAATATTTTGGCAGTACATGGCATAACAAGAATTGTGTTAGCAAAAAAAAAAAAAATTATGCTGCATTACAGAAACAGAAAACATCTAAAATGTATCCAGACTTGATAGTCTAGCCATTAAGCCACAGAAGTGAACATCAGTATATCAAAGCTGATCACCTGGATGGAAGTCACTGATAGTCCATTCCCTAAAAAGGTGACCCCAAAATGCCAGTACTATTAACTAACCCACAAGAGTTTTTCCTTTGAGTTATTCCTGCATGTGCTTACAGACAGACCCTAATGTTTCTCTCCAATGAAAATGTGGAACAAAATGATGAAGAAAAATTATCAAGACCTTGTAGCCACTGCAAATTTTAAAACATTTAAGTATGTATATATAATATATATAATTAATATTACCATCAATCATTTTAAAACTTTAACAGCATTTTATCAAAATATAGCATGTGCATAGGATCCCACAGCAAAGTAAGGGGAAAACCTTAAGCTTCCCATCTGTCTGTGTGGGATGGCTCAGGTCCCTACATAAATCAATTACTCAGAGGCCTCTCAAAGTGATGACAGAAAAGAGATTTATTCGATTCTCGAGAATCTGGACAATCCTACAGCAGTTCACCTGGAGTAGGAAAGCCAAAGACAAAGAAAAGGCAGTGATTTATATAGACTCTAATGCAAGTCCCTCCCCCCCACTGACCATTATTCTCATTAGCTGAGAATATGATCTTACATTCTAGACATGAAATCTAACCAATCCCTTTTGAAATGAAGACATTGAAGAATTAGGTAAACTTTATCCAATCATTGAGACCCTAATGTACTACACAGTTTTATATCCTTATATGGAATTATTCTGTTCTAAAAATATAGTAACCTTGAGCCTCTCAGTCTTACCTCACCCCTGGGAGAATAACTACAATCTGAGAAGTCTTCACTAAACCTATCCCACTCATGTCTCTACCAATTTACTTGTTTTATACTTTCTTTGATAGTCCCACAACAAGATCAAAGCCTGTGGGCTTCATTTATAGCCACAGTCTTTCAAACTATACAGAACTGTGTACCCAGATGAATGATCCTAAGGTGGAGGATTTATTGGAAGATGTGGCCAAGAGGTTCACAAGATGAAAAGTCATGGAGAGATTGCAAATTCTACATCATGGAATAATGTTCTCATGTCAACAGGATCATAAATCCTTGAAAATATTAAAAGAGAGTAAACAAGTTAAATATATAAGTTCTTTACTGTGAGAATAGGTATATAGCTTCAAAGGATAAAAGCAAATGAAAATGAGATCTTAAAGAGAGGAGGTAGGCACATATAACCCAACCTGCAACAATGAAACAGCTCTGACATTCAACTGAGCACAAAAACTTGTTTTCCCACCAGCTTCTGTGCTTAGTTTCAACACTTTGAAGGTCATGCCTCCCCCAGGATAAGCTCATCACCAAAAATCTCACCATCATGGAGAATGTTTCAGCTTGGGTACTCAACACCTCCTCAGTCCTCTCAGTTGCCTCTCCTCCCTGATTAGAGGGCTGAAAGGCATTGCAAAAGCTCCTCCTGACACCTCCCTGTAGGGGCTTCCAAATTTCCCAACCAGATTTTCATTTCTTACCAGCTGCTCTGCTTGATTTTAATTATACAAACATCATGCCCCAGGTACAACAGGGACCCTTTAGTGCCCCACCCTCTTTGCAGTTTCCTTATAAATACTGTCCTTCCTCATTAAGTTGTAAACTTCTTGAAGGCAAGGAAAATCTTTCTTTTTCTGGTTTGTACCTCCAGCACTTAGCACAGGACCTGGCAAATAGTAGGTGCTTAATAAATGTTTATTGACTAATAGTGTCAAAAGAAGACTCAGGCCAAGCAAAAACTATACCTGTTCCCACCTGAGAAGTGGGGATATCACACACACATACACACACACACACACACACACACACACACAATCAAATAATCATGTCTAAAAATATATTACTCTCCTACTGAACAGGATTGTAAAAAAAAAAGAAATAACAAATCTGAGATTCTATGAAGTTTCTACCCAATTTAAGCACTATGAATATCCAAGTAATTTGAAAGAGATTAGGTTGTAATAACTAGGTGGCCTAGAATGAACTCACCCTAAAGCTAGGGGAAGGAGAATGAAGTTCAGAAACTTGAGTTAAATTCATGATGTGAAAATGACTGTTTCCATACTAATTAAACACATGATATATAATCTTTTTGAGTTTTCTAAATATTGCAATGAAACACATTTTTATTATCCATTTTTCTTGGAATCTGTTCATAGGATTATCATGTTTTTGACATTACATTCTGTCCTAGTTTTCAAAAATTAAGTTGCATACTCATTCTAGCTAGAAAAGCAACAATAAAATGCTACAGCCATCTTCTTCAATTATGAAGCTTGCATGACTGACCCAGAAAACTTTCAGGCTAATTGCACCAGCATGGAACAACAAGATCCCAACCCAGCTGTGTTTTCGTTGGGGCTGCAAGATGCATTTATGAAATAAACCCACAAAAAAATTTTCTACATAGTAATAAAATCCAATTGGTCATGAAAGAACTGCTTGTATGTGTTTGTATATCACTTAGTTTCTTTCCTTCTTTAACTAACTTCTTTTTCCTTTGGGTGGGTGAAGGTGGGGGTGGGGACAAGGAAGAGATAGGGCTTTAAGGTAAAGCAGTCCAATCGGGACAGCTAGCTGGCACAGTGGATCGGGTGCTTGGTCTGGAGTCAGGAAGACTCATCTTTCTAAGTTCAAATCCAATCTCAGACATTTATTAGCTGGGTGATGCTGGACAAGTCAAGGAAACCTCTTTGCTTCAGTTTCCTCACCTGTAAAATGAACTGGAGAAGGAAATGGCAAGTCACTCCAGTGTCTCTGCCAAGAAAATCCAAATGGAGTCACAAAGGGTTGGACAATAGTCCTATTTATTTTTGTCAGAAAAATTACAAATCTCTCTCTGAACCTACTCTGAAGTGCTCTGGATTCTCTAGGGAGTTACTTTCTTACAATCTCTTCTACCCTATACTAAGGTTCACTATAACCATACCAAGGACTAAACTCATTTCTGTGCCCAAGGTGGTTCCTTCCTGTATTTATATGTTTTCCATGACTTAAAGCAAGGAAATATTGAATTCAGTAATTCCCTCAAACATTCATTCATTATATATTTACATTAGATTCAAATAACCTTTATATTTGGAAAATAATCTCTGACCCTTAACATCAGATAACAACCTCTGGAATGACCAATTGAAACAGACTAGGTAATGTAGAACACATAAAATTTGAATTTAAATCTTTCTCTTTACATCAACAATGCAAGCAATCAAGATCGCTTCTGTGAAAATGTTTATATTTCAAATACTGTAAGCAATCGCTTGCGTTTTTTGGTTTGTTTGTTTTTAGACAACTAGATCCAACATAGAATATATTCTCTACTTTTCACCAGCAGTTCTGCTTGGTCTGGTCTCCGTACATGATGCCCTATCCCAGATGAACTGATAACTTGAAATCTCATCACCATGCTGTTATCTCAACACCTTTTCAACTCCCTCAGTTTCTTCTCCCTTCTTATTGGAGGGCTGGAGGGGAGAGCACTAAACTTCCCTCTCAGTTTTACTTTATACAAGGACAGAGATCTGTATTTTTCATCTAACTCTCCACCTTCAATTAGTAGCTCCGGGTTTGGACTCCATGCAATATGATGCCCCACAGCAGGTCCCCTCAGGTCCCCTCCCAACCTTTTTAGTTATTGTCTTCCCCCATTAGATTGTAAACTCCTTGAGGTCAGAGACTTTTTTCCTATTTGTATCCCCAGTCTTTAGCATAGTGCATGATAGGTACTTAATAAATATTTATTGAACTGAATTGAAATTGAATGTGTGAATCAATCATCAATTAAGCACTCACAAAGGCTCTTGGACACTATGCTAGGTACAAAAGGGAAGTAGTTCCTGCCCTCCAAGAGGTTTATATTCTACTAGAAGAATGCAAAATGCTCATGGGCAAATAAATACAGGATATACAGAAAATAAACATGCAGTGATTGGGGGGAAATTCTGACAATTGGGGCAATTAGGAAAATTCTGTTGAAGGAGGGGACACTTGAGTTCAGTCTTAGAGATAGCTAAAAGTTCCAAAAGTGAGAAAGCACAACCCAGACAAAGGCTGAGATGTGGGAGATAGAACAGCATGAACCTAAAAGTAGGTCAGTTTGGTTGGAGCATATAGTGCATTAAGGAAACTAATGTGTAATTAGGCTAGAGACAGATTGTGAAAGATTTTAAAAACAAAACAGAAGGGTTTGTATTTTATACTAAAAGCAATATACCGCCACTAGTGCTTCTTGAGCAAAGAAGTGAAATGGTGAGACACTGCTTTAGGAATATAAATTTGACAGCTATGTGGTACATGGGTTGGGGAAGGAAGAGACTAGATACAGGAAGACCAATTAGGAAGCTATTGAAATAATCCAGATGAGAGATGCTGAGCATAAAAGAGAAAATACCTTATTTTTGCAATAGTCAACAAGCATTTTATTAAGTTCGCTTTAGGAAGATCACTTTGGTGTGTGAGTAGAGGATGGACTGGAGTGGGGAAAAAATTGAGACAGAAAGATCAAACAGAAGACTATTAGAATAGTCCAGATATGAGGTGATGAGAACCTCTACCCAGGTAGTGTAGCATTAGAAGATAGAAGGAGTCGTCTATGAGAGATGTTACGAAGGTAGAATTGACAGGAGTTAGCAATAGAGCGCATATGGGGGGTGGGGATGGACAAGAGGGTGAGGAGTCAAGAATGGTAGCCTGGGTAACTGGGTGGATGATGGTATCCTCATCCATAATAAGAAAGTTTGGAGGAAGGGAGGTTTGGAGAGAAAGATAATGATGAGTTCAGTTTGGGACAGGATGAGTTTAAGATATTTATTATTTACAAAAACTAGGAAAACTCCAGGCAAATTACAGAACTAGAAGGGAACTTCATGATTATAGTCCAATCCCTTCACCAGGAGTCAGGATTTTACAAAGGTTGACACACACAAGTCCTTATTCTTCAAATCTATAAGAATTTTTAGTTACATATTTCCTATGAGTTAATTTGTCAACCCAAAGTCAAGAAGTAATGTCCTTCTGCCTAAACCCAGAACTCCAATCAAATCTTTAGACAAATGGAGAGGAAAGAGAGCTGGCTTTCTGATTAGGAGTCTCTGGACCCAAATCCTCTATCCAAAATTTATTTTGTGATTATGAAGAAGTCACAAAGTCTCTAAGCTAAAGTAAACCATCAGTAAAATACATCAGTAAAAAAGCTAAAGTAAAAAAGCTTAAGTAAAGCATCAGTAAAATGGTAATAATATCTATAATATCTCAAGGGTTAATGTGAGATCCAAATGAAATTATATTTGTAAAATGATACTTAAATATCAGCTATTGCTATTATTTGAAGAATTCCATTTTTTGCCACAGGCCTTGCCATACCCTGGATTTTTCCTGGGAAAAATGATACAGATGCCAGAAAGAAAGATCAGTTTCAATCCATCTTTTCAGTTCAGATCTGTTCAGGCCTGGTTCAAGGTATTTAAATCAGCCTGGACTTCCAAGACTTATTCTTTTTTTTCCCTTTAATTTTTAAAATTTTGAACTTAAGAAATAAAACAAGCATTTCCATAACAAAGTAGAACAGAAAAAAGAGAATTGCATATTAAACTACAAATCTACTATGTGCAACTTGCTTTTCCTTTTAAATACATAATAAAGTTATTATGCAACTTTTTCCCTGTCCCTCTCCACCTAAGAACTGCTACCATTAGACACAGAACTGTATATATATGTGAAATCATATTAGATATACTTCTATTTATTAGTTCTTTCTCAGGATGCAGAAGGTATCTTCCTTCACAGGTTCTTTGTAGTTAATCTGGGTATTTATAACAAAATGATTTTGTTGCTCCAAATTCTTCTTAAAACAACACCATGGTCACTTATATACAATATTATATACAATATTTTCTTGGTTCTGCTAGTTTTGCTCATCATTATTTTGTGCACATCTTTCCATGTTTTTTATAAGATCATTAAATTCATAATTTCTTAGAGTATAGTAGTATCCCATCACAATCATATACCACAACTTGTTTAGCCATTCTCCAACTGACAAGTATCCCTGTAATTTCCAGTTCTTTGCCACCACAAAGAGAGCTACTATAAATATTTTAGAACATATAAGTTCTTTTCCTTTCTCCCTAATCATCTTTGGAAACAGACCTAATAGTGACATTGCTAGGTCATAGGCAGCTTTTACCAAGATTTATTCCTAAGAGAAAGTATCTTACAGTGGTTCATGAAAGGTCTCCTTTTCCCAATTGATTTTCAGATCAAAATTCTGAAAATAGTTCAAAAGACAGACCTAAGCTTTATTAAGCTTTACCTCCTCCTGATAGTCAAATCTAATAAGAAAAATTAAAGAAAATAGACTCTGAGGTAGGATAATATGCCAGTCGATAAGTTCATCATTTTAATAAAGATTTTAGAGTCTGAGGCTAATATGAAGGGCATCATGTGATACCAAAAATATCACCATAATTATTGAGAATTAAGGTTAATGATAAAAAAGTTTTTAGGTACAAAGAGATGGCTATTTTTTGAGATTCAGTGCATTTGGTTTGGTACAATTAATAATAATAATACCTTAGAGCACAGATTCTTAATCTTTTATATGTCATGGATCCCTTTGGTAGTCTGGTAGCACCTACAGATCCTTTCCCAAAATATTGTTTTTAAATGCATAAAATAGATACGTGAGATTACAAAAGAAAGAAATTATATTGAAATATTTCTTATTGGACTTCTTCAATTAAATGTGTCATAGACTTCTTAATATCAGTATGTCCAAAACTGAGTACATTACCTTTCCACTCTCCCCCAAACCCTCCTCTTCTTTTCTGAACTTCCCTATTAATATTGAGGATACCACCATCCTGTCACTAGCACTTACAAGCTAGCTTTTATTCTGAATTCTCACTCTCTCCTCAAATTCAATCTGTTATCAAGTACTATCAATTCTTCTATCTTCACAACAGCTCTTTTATATGCCCCGGGGCAGCTAGATGGTGCAGTGGATAGAGCACCAGTGCAGGAGTCAGGAGGACCTGAGTTCAAATCTCACCTCAGACACTTGACACTCACTAGCTGTGTGACCTTGGGCAAGTCACTTAACCCCAATTGTCTCATCCTGGGTCATCTCCAGTCATCCTGATGAGTATCTGGTTGCTGGATTCAGATGGTTCGAGAGGAGATGTGAGGCTGGTGACCTGCACAGCCCTCCCTCCCTCAAAACAAAGTCAAGTTCAAGACATCATTATTTCTCTGATGGCATGGTCTTCTTTGGCAATGAAGGACAAACACACATATATATGTCTTATTCTTTCTTCTGATACTACTACCACCCTGGTATAGGCCCTCGATCCCCTCACATCTAGATTATTTCAATAGGCTTCTGGTTGGTCTTCCTGACTCAAGTCTATCCCCGTTGCAGCCACTTCACAGCTGTTAAATCACTTTTCCTAAAATACAGGTCTGACTATATCACTCCCTTTCTCAATAAACTACAAAGGTTCCTTAACACCTTCAGGATCCCATATAAAATAATCTGTTTGGCTTTGAAAGCTCTTCATAATCCAGCCTCCTCCTATCTTTCCAGTATTCTCACTTTATTCACCCCAACATATTCTCCAATCCATTGACAAGACTCCATTTCTGGACTCTGCATTTTCACTGGCAGTCCCAATATGCCTAGAAATCTCTCCTCATCACCACCTCCTGTGTTCCTTGAAATTCCAATAAAATCCAGCCTTCAGGAAGCCTTTCCAGTCCCCTTTAATTCTAATGGCTTGTTTCTGTTGATTATTCCCAATTTATCCTTTATATATCTGATTTGTACATAGTAGTTTGTATCTATCTTGTCCCTCCCCTCCCATTAGATTGTGAGCTTCTTGAGAGCAGGGACTGTCTTTTGCTTTACTTTGTATCACTAGCACTTAGCACAGTGTACGTAGTACATAGTTGGTTGGTTGTTGTCCTTCTTTTTCCAAGAGGACCAAAATGACATCACCATTGTAAAGTGAAATTTCAGTATGTACGACTGTGGTTGATCAGACCAATATGAGCTTGAAATGCTCTACCACTGGTTGGGCACAGATAGTCCGTGTGAATATTTGGGGTGAATATCCCAAATTTGCGCATCATGCATTTACTTTGTGCTGTCTCGATTCTGCTTTGCTCAAAGAACACAGCACCTTTTCTTATGTGGATATGCCATGCTGAGCGGTCCTGTGCCAGTGTCTCCAATGCTGCACAGTCAAATCCAAAGTTCTTGAGAGAGACCTTGAGAGTGTCCTTGTATCGTTTCTTCTGGCCATCATGTGATTGCCTGCCCCATGCAAGTTCTCCATAAAATAGTCTTTTTGGCAAGCATACATTTTGCGTTCAAATAATATGGCCAGCCCATCAGAGTTGCGCTCTCTGAAGCATAGTATGAATACTTGGCAGTTCAGCTAGAGCAAGGACTTCAGTGTTTGGTATCTTATCCTGCCAGGTGATCCTCAGAATCTTCCTAAGACAGTTTAAATGGAAGTGATTCAGTTTCCTGGCATGGTGCTGATAGACTGTCCATGTTTCACAAACATATAACAATGAAGTCAGCATAACGACTCTGTAGACCTTCAATTTGGTAGTCAGTCTAATATGTCTTCTCTCTCAAACCTTTCTTGGGAGCATCCCAAACACTGAGGTAGCTCTGGAAATGCGTGCATCAACTTCATTGTCAATGTGTACATCCCTGGAAAGCACACTACTAAGGTAAGTGAACATCCACAGCATTCAAAACTTCTCCATTTGTTATAACCAATGGTTCCACATATGGATGGTGTGGTGATGGCTGATGGAGCACCTGTATAGTGTGTAGGGTGTGTTCAGGGAGGACCAGTACCTTTGGTGTGATGGCTGCCAAGCCCTTTTCAGGGTTCTTTTCACCTTTGGAGTCCACCTGTTCCACCTAACTCTCACCTGTGGCTCCAAGAAGCTACAGCATGCTCAGCTGCCACACCCCAGTAAACCGTTTCAGCAGACGGGCCAAACCAGGTTGAGGGTAACCAAGGGTTCTCAAACCCATTGGTGAGTTAGGGGGGTGTCTACCCCACACATGTGAAGACTTCATCTGGTGGAACAGGCTAATAAGAACAATTTGTTCCAACAGCCAGGAAGGCAGATGAAGCAGGTGATCCTGAGCCATAGTACATAGTAACTTAATACTAAAGAGATTAAAGATCTTACCCACCCATTAATGGGCCTGCCCATTAAGTGAAGCTTGATTAGGGGAGGCCCACACTTTTTGTTTATTTTCTAATGAGGACTCTTTTCCAGGGTTATGATGCCCTCTGGCTCTGATAAATGAATAAGTACTCTGAGGTGAGGTTTTACTTTGGGGCTTACTGATTGGAAGTGTTTGTTTGGCCAGAGGAGACTCTGGGCAGCCATTAAGGAGCTCCCCTCACCTTTGAAAACCCAGATGTTGGTACTTTTCTCTCTAGTAACTATGTATGCATGGTCAGACAGTTATGTGTCTGTTGATCTTTATTTGTCTGTATTTTCTCTGAAGTTCAGGGTGCTGACTTTTTCCCCTGAATTAAGTGAACGATATATATGCTTGATTAAAGTAGAATGTTGACCCTTCAAAAGTTGCTTTCCTTTCAGAAAAGCAGATCAAAGAACCTGATAGCAGGCCCTCCTGTGTATGTTGGGGTGCTTGCTTTTACAAGTAGGCACTTAACAAATGCTTGTTGTCTGATTGAAATACAGGTTTATATATGTGTGTATGTAGATACACACATGTAAAAGTTCCTAGACCTGGAAGCCTGGAAAATATCTTTAAAATAGTAGAAATAAGTACCCAATTTCAGACTGAAGTAGTTAATGAAAACTTGTATCTAAGCCAGAATCAATTTAATTGAACATTTATTCCAGCAGGTTGCTCTTGGAGAAAGTGGTAGTATAATTTCCTTTTTGCTTATTTGGTTCAGAAACACACCATGCAAAGTGAAAATTATTTTATCATTGTGTTTTCAGTCTCCATAACTGTATTATTAAAATCAGAATCTTCCTTCTTGTTTTCTTAACTCACTTCACTCCCTTCCCTTTTTCTTCTACTAAAAGTTAAACAATAATTGCCATCTACTTCAGGTTGGCTTTTTAGATCAAAAAGAAACTACAACTCCCTACATAAAGTCAGATAAAAGCCTACCAAACATATCTATCTGATGATATCAACAGAAAGGACAGCATGGTATAGTGGAAAGAACTCAATATTAATCCTTGGCTTTGTCACTGATTCTCTGTGTGATAGCCTCTCACATAGCCTCTCTAGCCTTCACTTTCCTCAACTATAAATTTAAGGAGTTGGAATTTATATCAGAAGTCTTTTTCAGTTTATCTCCTATTTTAAAAAAACCCATCTCATTAATGTAATCAACTTAGGAGAACTGCCTTGAATTTCCTTGTTACATGTTTAGAATCCTGCTTTGGAGAGTCTTTCTTAATAGTTCACAGTTTCTTTTGAACTATAAATCTATATGAGAAATTGTCCTAAATTCATCTTTTAAGATTGAAATCCTGAAAAAATATTCACTGATGTCTCAATATAACTCCTTTCCAGAAAAAAAACGTAAAAATATTCAATGCCTTGGCCCACTAATAAGTAAAACTGCATTTCTCTCAAAGAATACAATGTAATTAAAGTGCCTTTTAAAACTTAAGGTACAAAACAAATGTTAGCTACTATCATCATCATCATCATATATTAATTCATTCTCTGTAATTCTTATCCTTCAAATTCTCTTTATAAAATAAAGGCAAATCCCATTACAGGTAAATCAGAAGAACATGGAACATATTACCTATCAGACTTACGTACAGGAGAAGAATTTATGAACAGACAAGAGATAGAGAGCATTGTGAGATGTAAAATGGATAATTTTGATTATATTAAACTTAAAAAGTTTTGTACTAATTAAACCAATGTAGCTAAGATTAGAAGGAACGAAAAAAATTGGAGGGAAAATTTATAGATGATTTCTTGAATTAAGACCTCATATCTCAAATATATAGAGAATTTTGCCAAATTTACAAGCATATGAGTCATTCCCTGATTGATAAATGGTCCCTCCCTCACCCACATTAGGAAAGGCCATACACACACACACACACACACACACACACACACACACACACACACACATGCATCACCATACTATCCACATCCAGAGACAGAATTGATAAATAGAACTGTGCATAGTATGGTGATGCATGTGTGTGTGTGTATGTGCGTGTGTGTAATCATACTAGGCATACACACATGGTCTGTGTTAAATGGTGGTCTTTTCTAGTGTGGGTGAGGGAGGGAGACAGTTCATAACTTAAAATGTAACAAAAATAAATTAAATGTTAAAAAATAAAACAATAAATTGTGGGAAAATAAAGAAAACCTCAGCCCTATAAGGACCTTGAAAACCTTAAAGAGTAAATGAATGCCTATTTGGTTCTTTGAGCCAATTGGTCAAATGACCATTATACAGAATCACAGAATTTGGGAATTGGAGGGACCTTAGCAGTCATCTAGTCCAACCTATACATGAAAGGAATCCCCATTATAACCTAACCCACCAGTCACCATTCCGTCTCTACTTTGAAGACCTGCCAAGTAGGAGTACCCAGCACCTCTAAAGGAATCACATTCCACTTTTGTACAGAGCATTCAGTTATAATGAAATCCACACAGATTAATCAAAAAAATATACAAAACAGTGACAAAATCAAAGTGACTGACATATAGATTAACATAATGAGATAACTGTGTCCTTTTATATCAAATGTCAGAAAACTATATATCATGGGCCAAATCCAGCCCACCTTGTATTTGTCCTGCCTATGAGCCAAGAATGGTTTTTACATTTTTTAAGTAAAGTTTCATTGTATTTTAAAATGTAAATATCATTCTTAACAGGCAGACCATACAAAAACAGACTACTCACCTAATTTGGTCCATAGGCTTTTGTTTGCTGCCTCCTATTCTATATGGCTGAGTCATAGAATTAAACTCCCAAACACATTTCCCCAACAGCCTCAGCCTTAAGAAAACCATGGATATTAAAAAGAACACTGAATTAAGTGGTGCAGTAGATAGAATACTGGCCCTGGAGTCAAGAAGATGTGAATTCAAATTTGACCTCTGATATTGACTAATTGTGTGGCCCTGGGCACGTCACTTAATCGCTATCTTCCTCAGTTTCCTCATCTGTATAATGAAGATAATAATAGCACCTACTTCCCAGGGTGGTTTTGATGATAAAATGAGACAATACTTATAAAGTTCTTTGCTAACCATGAATCACTATATTACTGCATAGTAGTTGTAGCAGTAGCAGTAGTAGTAGTAGTAGCAGTAGTAGTAGCAGTAGTAGTAGTAGTAGCAGCAGTAGTAGTAGTAGCAGCAGTAGTAGTAGTGGTAGTAGTAGTAGCAGCAGTAGTAGTAGTAGTAACTAAAAGTTCTGTTGCTAAATAGTTGTGTCACATCAAGTAAATCACTTCTCTCTGAATTCCAAGGCTGTCGTCTATGATGCAGTTGACAGAGTTCTGATCTTGGAGCCAGGAACACCTAGCCTTGAATCCTACCTTTAATATTCATTAGCTGTGTGACAATGGTTGTGTCACTAAAGTGATCTGAGCCTCCATTTCCTTGGTTGGAAAATGGAAATCATGACACCTATAGTACCTGCCTCATAGGGTTGTGGTGCAGTTCAGATAAGATAATGTATCTAAGGTGTTTTACAAACTTTAAAGTGATAAATGTCAGTTATTATTATTAAAATAAGGCAGACTAAATCATCTTTAAGGTTCTTTTCAGGTCTAACATTCTGACTCTAGAGAATAATACTGAATGTGGCTAGATTCTTATTAGCCATTTTCAACTTTAGAGATGACCACAAAAATTGACAAATTAATACTTCAGTTATTACTATGAAGCATCTTTTCTTAGCTGCATTTAACAGATGAAGATACCATGACAGAAAGATTAACTGAATTTACCAAAATATAGAGGAAATTTACAACAGTTTCAATTGCAGTTCTCGATTATAATTCTATGACTTTCAATTGTTTGCTGAGTCAAATCAAGGGAGTTAGATGGGGAATGAGGAGGAACATCTGAGTATTCTACCTTTTTTACAATGATGTATAGTAAAATTTAATGTAATTTAATAATGAAGCCAGTTTGGGTTCCTTTTGATAAAAAGTTGTATCAGTCAGTGAAGTGGATGAAAGGACAAATAATATCCAGGGTATTTCATTGCACTGGGAAATAAGTGAATTTACATTTATGTAAATGCCACATAATGTGGCAACATGTGCCCCATTAACTAATGTGTCCTAGAAACAAATGATTTTAGTCAAAGGTTCTAAAAAAAATTTGGCAATAACTTTGGCAATAAAATTGTAAATGGTATATAATTTGATATTCTGAACTGTTTGAAAGGTCATAATCATTCTCTGTTGGGAATTTAAATTTTCTGTATTTAAGTATGAAATTTAAAATTTTTGCATCACTGAATATGAAACAGAAACAAGTTCATAATCAATAAATGTCCACCTGATGGAAGAGAGTTGTCTCAATTCTCAAGGCTCAACACTGAGTTAGCAGTAAAATGACTTGCCAAATTCAAGCAGAGTTTAAGGGCATCTAAAAACATCAGGCTCAGCATACTCAAATAAATGACATTCTATTTACCCCTGACTCTGGCAAATGTTACTTCATGTCGGCAGTATTTTAAAGGAGCTAAACCCTCCCCCTTCCCTTGTGATACAATAGCATTGATCAATTCTGCCAAGCAATGCAGAGGAATTCCTTTGAACAGGTGTTTAACACGTAGTGTTGCAGATGCGTTTGGTTTTGTTTGCTTCTTTTTCCTCTGAGACAGGGAGAAAGTGCTTCCACACTTTTTCAGTAGGCTGGGTCTTTAAGGCCTTACTGAAGCCAGGTTGATAAGGGCAGTCCTAAGCAAAATTGTGAATGTGGTCATTTGTTTCTTTAGGAGCCTTCAGCTTCCCTCACTTACTCCCTTTTCTCTTCATTGGTACCTGATCCCTCTTCTCCAGGCATCCAACATCCCTATTCCTTTTGTTAATCCTATCAAAACCTGTTATCAGAAAAAATACTTCATATTAGGTCATTTAATAATCATAATATAATAATCACAGTAGCTAACATTTATATAGCACCTACTAGGTGCCAGGCATTGTACTAAGCACTTTATAAATATTACCTCATTTAATCTTCCCAACAATCCAGAGCAAGTACTTCTTCCTACTAGGGAAACCCCAAATGTCAGCAAGTAGGTGGGAAAGGTAATGTATTAAAGGTGGGGAAACTTTCTAGGAACCCTGAAAATGCCAGATAGGCTGCCACCTACTTTACCTATAAATAGTGCCAGGCCTGCTTTGGTACATTCATTCACCTCTCCAGATACTATTTTTAAGAACCTGGGTTAGGTAGAAAAGTACCTGTTTTAAGGCTACCTAACTATAAGCTATTTACTGATTTTTCTAATCTCTTTGCAAAAGGATAATTGTCAATAACAACTCACATTTATATAACACTTCAATATTTACAAAACACTTTTTCTCCCCACTCTCAATTAGGTAAAGTAGGAAAATGAGACTGAGATTGAGTGACTTGGGATCATAGATCTAGAACTGGGAAGATTCTCAAAGATCAGCAGGGACTGTCCTGCTTTTGCTCGTTTTTGTATTCTCACTATTTAGCATAGTACCTGGAAGATAGTAAGCACTTAATCACGCTTCACCTAAGTGTTTAATAAATGTTTTTTAATTGACTAATTATTGATGGCAGCTAGACCCCAGAGCATTTATCTATCACCACGTAAGTAGTAAATAGAAGGGAATCAGGAAGTCTTTGATCTATAGATCTTTATTCCTGAGCCACATTTTCTAGCACATTTATTTCACCATCCTCACCTATTTCTACCTTTGTATTGAGGTTATCAAATACCAAAGTATATGTTGATTTGAGTTAGAGAGTATTATGTTCTTTTAGAATTTCTCTCATTGCAACAGACAATGGTGCACAAAATGCAGTTATTTTCCTAGTAGTGTTTGTGCATATATTTACCAGGAGCAGTGCAAACTACAAAACAAGATAACTAAATATCCCTAGAAATGATGCTTCCTATTGCCATAATATTTTGAATGCCACTTCTGCTAAATGTGACGCCAGTAATACTTGTGGCACTCTGCAGTGTAAGCAATCCAAATAGGCTCTTGTACTGCCTTCTGTAAGCCTATGGAGTGATATTATGGTACTATTAAATATCCAGAAAAAGAATGTAATATCAGAGTTGATTAGTAGGTAGCATGCCCATTGATAAAGCAGGCCAGAAACCACCTCAACTCCTTTCTGGCATATCTATGCAGTAGCCTTTTTAAAGGCTGCAGTATCCTCATGGCCACCAGAAAGCTCAATTGGCACTTAGCTGCTCCCTACTACCAGGAAATCCATGCTTCATACAGACAAGACTAAGCAATAAAAAACCATTTTGGCTAATTTGGAATTATCTAGTAGATAGAATATATTTTTAAATTATCTAGTAGAGAAAATATATAATATAAAAAGATTAATTTTAAAATAGACTATATATTGATACATTATAATTGATGCATTATACATATTATTACATGTATATATACATTATAATGTATCAATATACAGTCTATTTTAATATTAATATAACAAAATATAAAAAATTGAAATCTACAGTCTGTTAGAAACCCTAGAGCCTCCATATCTAGATTTCTTCTCTCTCTAGTCAGAACCCTCTACATTTATCATAGTTAGCCACTCAATATAGGGTGATCATAAAACCATTTTGCCATTGAACATGGTAAAAATGAAAGAAAAAAAATTAAGTGCCTATATATGGAGCTACCCATGTGCCATAATGTCCCAAACTTTTTCCTACTTTGCCCTCCAAGATCTCTGAGATTGGTGGAAAGAAATTTCCAAACCATTCATATTTATAGAAAAGGAATGAGAGGAAGAAATGTGTGTGAAGAAATGAGATTCAAATGACAAGGGAGAGCAAGGGAAGAGTGTTGGAAGATACCAGTCTTCCCACTACTTGTTCACTACTCAACAGAATTTTCAATAGGTACCAGTCTCAGAATTCAGGATTCTCACTTTACATACTACAGTCTCTGTCTCTGAACTAGTTTTTGGATCTCTTCGGTAGCACTAGTCTTCAACAATCTCAGTCATCAACTGGTAGAACCTTGGCTCCCAGCAGCAACATCTGGTATTACAATCACAACCACTCTGGCCAACTTCAAGGAAGCCAAGCAATCTCTAACAAGCTATAGATGTCCTAACGACACTCAGCAAAATTGGCTCCAAAAGTAGCCACCAAATGACCCAGTCCTTTGCAAGACAGTCAGAAAATCTGAAGCTCAATGGTTGCAGAAAAAAAGGGAAGAAGCTAGTTTTGTTTGCCATCATTTAGTTCTCATATTTTCTTCTATGCTTTCTTGTAGCTACCTGCCCTAGAGCTGCTCAGTAAGATTCCCAGGAAGAAAGATATATTCAGATAATCAGAAACTATTTTTCTATTCTCTCTCTACTTGACTATCATCACCGAGGGCCACGAGGCAAGCATTAATTTGAAAAAAGATAAGAGAGCACAGCCTGTGTACAGATTACATTGCCTCTAGGCATACAATAAAACCAACTCCTTTATTTGTCTTTTCAAGGAGAGACTGTGAACTACTCTTCAATTTAGCTATAATTTCCTTCTGTTTTATTTCACTTATAACAAGAATACTAAGGTGATTTTGATCAATCAACAAATAAACAAGCATTTATTTCCATTCATAACCAAATGGCCTCTTCATGTTTAGCTAGGCTAGTCCTCAAAAGTCAGATTTAGTCTGTTACCAAAATCATAAATGAAACCTTTCTGGCATGGTTGAACTTGTCAATGCTTATATACAGTCTCTGACATCTACAAAAAGATTGTAATAACTGTAATTTTGTATAAAAACATGTCACTCACTTTGAATGAATGAGTGGAAAAGGTTTATGAAAAACATTAAGTACTTACTATGAGTCAAGCACTGTGCTAAGCACTGGGGATCAAATTTGAGGCAGTTACTGCCCTCAAGGAGTTTAATCTAATGGAAGAGACAATACATATAGGAGAATAGCAACCGGTGAAAGGAGCTATGGTCTGGGAAGTCACAAAGATGAAGACTGAAACAACAGAATAGTCAACTGGCAAGTCATTTTCAGAAGCAAAGGTAGTACTGATTTCTACTGGCATTCTGGGATAGTGAGGAATTCTTTTACATTCCTTAGTGCCAATGTGATATCAAGGAGTATCTGAATCAAGGGGATTGATTTTAAAAAGGAGAGTCAGCTTCCTGCCTCCCTCTCTTCATTCCTGTCTTGAGATTGTGTATAGCATGTAGCTCTCTCTCCTCTCTCTGTCTCTCTGTCTCGGTCTCTCTGTCTCTGTCTCTGTCCCTCTCCCTCTCCCTCTCCCTCTCCCTCTCCCTCCCTCCCTCCCTCCCTCCCTCCCTCCCTCTCTCTCTCTCTCTCTCTCTCTCTCTCTCTCTCTCCCCTTCTTGAAAAGGGAAAAATGGCTCCTTCACTCCACCAGAAATGTTTAACTGGTCACACATGACAGTCAGCCATGTTGGTTAGGATGAACTTGAGACTGAATCTCAGAGGTCAGGGCTGCTGCTTCCATTCTGTGTTTCTTTCCTGAGCATAAAAGACCAAGCAGAGATCCGAAATTGAATACATCCAGGCTTGTAGCCATCCTTATAAGTTCAAGAAGTCAGGACTCAGACCCTGGCATAGCTTGCAGAAGACATGGACCTTGGAGGAAGATAGTACAGAACCATATGAAAAGGTGAAATGTTTATTCAGGAATCAACCAAATGTTTGTTGTTTTAAGTATCAGTTTCTTAGGAGACTATAACACTGTTCTTTGTTATTCAGTTGTTTCAGTAACGTCTAATTCTTTGTGACTCCATCTGGAGTTTTCTTGGCAAAGATTCTAGAGTGGCTTGCCATTTCTCTCTCCAGCTCATTTTTCAGATGAGGAAACTGAGGCATACAGGATTAAGGGGTATGCCTAGGGTCACACAGTTAGAGTCTAAAGCTAGATTTTTAAATCAAGAAGATGAGTCTTCCTGACTCCATGCCCAGTACTCTATCCACTGCACTGCCTAGCAGCCCTAAAGAACAGTAGCTATAAGTTATTACCACTGCTTTTTTAAGTCTTTTGTCAGTGCATGCTTATGAATCTCTTGTGTCTAGCATTCTTTTTGTACTGAAGAAATAAATAGCTGTCCTATATATTTATATTGCATATTGATTACATTAATATATCCCTTCCCCTTCGTGGAAACCCTAAACATAACCGAAACCTAAGCTTTAAGTAATTTTCCTGGGGCACCAGAGTAGTGGCTTAAAGAGCCTGAGTTTGAGGGTAGAGTGATCCCTCTCTTTAAAACTCAGACTACACCAGGACTGCACCAGATCCATACATGCATGGTTCCAGAGGGAGAGGGACCTCTTAGTAAATAGGGAGTACTCAACCCTCTGGGCCAAAAGCACCACCAATAACAATTACTTTTATTGTTATGTTTATACTAAGCTTTATTTTCCACCAAAATAACCCTGACTTCATAGATACTTTATTTGTAGGAAATTTCCTTAAAACAGGGATGAAAATGAAGGAAGGCAGAGGGCAACAGGCATGGGAAAAGAATGGTCAAAGACAAACTTTGCAGCCTTCATCATTATATATGTCAGCCCTTGCTCATATAAAAAGAAAAATATGGACTTTCCAGCTCTCAGTGTTAGATGGGGATTTCTATAGCCTAAGGAAAGGGTGTATGTAACTCTGTGGAAACAAAGTCACTCTTAGGTATATTTATGCAAGAGTATTATCTTCCTTACCAATTCATCCCTACAAAAAGAACACCTATTCCAATTATGATTTTATTGTGAAACACTCTTGGAAATGAATATTTTATGAAAACTTAAATATTTATATCCACATTTTGATGTTTCAAGGGTAAGGTGATGCAAGGTAAGCATTCAGAAGAGGTTTTCTAAATGGAAAATGTTAATCATACTATGTTAATTTTCACTAACTCTTATTAAAGAATTGCTATGATATTTAAAATCAAAATTCAAGATATTATTTCTGAATAAAATAAGTGAAGATTTATTGCATGGTCATAATTTTCTTGTATATATCTATCATTTGGGGGCATGAGTTTTTATTTAAAATGAATACATGGCTAAATGAATGTTCCAGATGACACAAAAATTCTCTTCTGAATAAAAACCTAATTCCCCGGAATTCTCTTTCTGAAAGAACAAAGGTAGATTCATATCTAAAAGAATATTTTGTACTATGGAAACACAAAAGATAATGACTTTTCTCTGGGGAACACAATGCTCTGGGTTTGCAACTTTTTGTTATAGCAGATAGAATATTTAAGGGTCATTTTTATTCTTGATGTACGTTTTCCCCTCATATTCCTTTACATATTTCGATCATGCACCAGTGAACTTTATGTTGCAATGATATGAACCATTTCCTATCAAATCATTAATTTCTACTGCTGAGAGACTACATATTTTTTTAATCCACAAAGAACTGCCAAAGATTCTTCCTACAGTGTTAAAAAATTGAGGCCATTCTCCTAACATTCCCTCTTTTGCTCTCTTCCTTTGATCTCACATCACCCAGGTGCCTTCTGTCACCCTTCTTCTTCACTATTCTCTTACATGAAGAGGTGGCCCTTCTCCTTGCCAACACAAAACTTTCTACAAGCACAAGGATCTCATTCCATCCTTTGTTCTCTTGCAGATTGCCTCTGCTGTCATCCCCACTCTCACTTATTTTCATTCTCTCCGTTTACTGACTTTCCCTACTCCTCACAAACATGTATATTTATCCCCCATGTTCAAAATCCTTCCCTCAATCACTATCCCTGTTAGCTATTATCCTATGACTGATAAAGGATACATATACGTGTTAATACACATATACACAATAGGTATATATATATACATATAGAGAGATATAGGAGAACATATAAAATACATATACATATATAATACTGCCTATTAGACATCTTGAATTAGATGTACCATAAACATCTTAAACTAAATGTGTCCAAAACTGAACAACCTTCCCCCCAAAATTCTCCCTTCTTCTGAACTTCTTTATTACTCTTGGATGTTACCACCCTCAACCAAGTCTCTGAGGCTCCCAACTTAGGTGTTATCTTGAATTTTTCACTCTCCCTCAGTCCCTACATCCAATCTGTTGTGTAGTCCTACTAATTTTGCCTTCTTAACTCACCCCTTCTCTCCTCTGACAGCCATCACTTACTAGCTATGTGACCCTGGGCAAGTCACTTCACCCTGTTTGCCTCAGTTTCCTTGACTATAAAATGAGCTGGAGAAGGAAATGGCAAACCAAGAAAACCCCAAATGGGTCCATGAAGCATTGGACATGACTGAACAACAACAACAACATAATTCATTTCCTGAATCCAAAGCATTTTCACTTGCTGTCTCTCATGTCTGGAATACTATCGCTCCCCATCTTTACCTCTTGGCTTCCCTGGTGTCCTTCAAGTCCCAGCTAAAATCACATCTTCTACAAAACACCTTTCCTTATCTCTCATAATCCTACTGTCTTCACTTTGTTGATTATCTCCAATTTATGCCTGTTTGTATACAGCTGTTTGGCTCATACTAAACTAATATATATCGAGTAACTGTTTCCATGAAATATGTGGAAAGATGGTCTCTACCCACAAGAGCTCATAATCTAAAAGGAAAAGATAACAAACGTTTACAAACAAGCTATATTCAGGACATAATTAACAGAGGGAAATAATTAACAGAAAATAATTAACAGAGGGAAGACATTAGAATTAAGAAAAGCTGGGAAAGGCTTCCTGTAGAAGATGGCATTTTAGTTGGGGCTTAAAGGAAGCCAGGAGTCAGAAATGAGGAGGGAGAGTATTCCAGGCATGAAAGACAGCTAGAGAAACTGCCCAGAACCCATAGAGGAGCTGTCTTATTCTTGAAATAGAAAGGAAGCCACTGGCAACTGCACTGAAAAGTATGAGGTGAGAAGTGAGAAGACTAGGAGGTTAAGTTTTGAAAGACTTTGAACATCAAATAGAGTATTTTGCATTTGATCCCAGAGGTGATAGGGAACTACTGGAAATTAATTGAAAATGCAGGGGACATGGATGGATCTGCTCTTTAGGAAAATCACTTTAGTAGATGAGTGGAGGATGGATTGGAAAATGGAGAGACTTAAGGCTGACAAATCCACCAGCAGACTATTATAATAGTCTAGGTGTGAAGTAATGAATGCCTGCACAACAATGGTGGGAATCTTAGAGAAGTAGTCATATTTGAAAGATATTACAAAGGCGGAAAGGACACACCCTGGCAACAGATTGGATACGGGAGGTGAGAGATAGTGAAGAGTAAATGATGAAAACTAGGTTTCCAGCCTGAGGAACTGGGAGGTTGGTGTTGCACTCAACAATAATAGGGAAATTAGGAGGGAAGAGAGTTTAAGGTGAAAGATAATGGGAACAGTTCTGGACATGTTGAGTTTTAATATGTCTACTGGACATTCAGCTTAAAATGTCTCAAAGGCAATTGGTGATGCAAGACTGGAAATCAACACAGAGGTTGGAACAGGATATGTAGATTTGAGAATTGCCAGCAAACAGATAGGAATTAAATCCATGAGAATTGACTAGATCACCAAGTTGAAGCAATATAGAGGGAAAAGAGAAGAGGGTCTACAACAGAACCCTATGGGCCACCTATGATTGGAAGGCATGATCAGGAGGCGGATCCAGCAAAAGAAACTGAGAAGGAACACTCAGATAGGTATAAGGAGAACCAGGAGAGAGTGGTGCCCCTAAAATATAGAGAAAAAAATAGTATCAAGAACCAAGGGTGATCAACAGTATCCAAGGCTACAGAGAAGTCAAGGAGAATGAGGACTGAGTCAAGGCCACTGAGTTTGGCAACTGAGATAACTGATACTTTTGGAGACAGCAATAGAGGCAGAATGATAAGGTCAGAAGCCAGATGATAAGGAGTTAAGAAGAGAGTGAGAGGAGAGAAAGTGGAGGGACCTATTGTAGATGGCCCTTTTTGAGGAGTTTAACCACAAAGGGCAAAAAGACATAGGGTGATAGTGGGACAGAAGTCTGAAGTAAGTGTGGGGTTTTTTCAGGTTGGGAAGACATGGCTATGTTTATAGGCAGTAGGGAATGAGCTATTTGACAGGAAGAGATTGAAAATAAGTGATAGAGTGGAGATGACAAAGGTGGCAAATGTTGGAAGACATCAGATAGAATGGAAGTGTTTGAACAGGTAGAATTTAGCCTTGGTCAGAAGTTAAGATAGTTTATTAGTTGACATTACTGTTATCAAAAGGGAAGAAGGAAGACAAGATAAGGAAGAAAATGACAGTATTTCTATTTTCCTCACACCTCACACTAAATTAGAAAGGGATCAAGGAGACTTTTCCAAAATCTCATTATCAGGAATAAGTAACCCCTTGTATTTCCAAATTCAGGATTTGAAATTTCATATATCTAAAATGTTGCTTGTTCCCAGCTACTAGCACCCAACCCAAAGGTCCCACTCAGTGCTACTGTTGCTCCTTCTGTTTCAGAAGAAATGAAAAAGTTAGCCCCTTAGAAGGAAACATGAGGAGTTATCTGAAGCAGCCTATTCATCCTGAAAGCTCATTTCAGATTCCTCAATTTTTCGCAGTTTAAGTGTAATACACCCCTGCAGTCTCTTCCTCTGATTGGTTAGTTCCCCTCAGAACCTCCATTTTTCAGAATGTATCCAGGTCAGTCATAACTTCTTTTTTCTCTGAGCCTTCTCTATGTTGCCCCTTACACTGATGCTTTCTCTTCTCCCCTCTGTTCCCTTAAGCTTTTGAAGCTTTCTTTTATGTGTTATCTTATCTCATTAGAATGTAAACAGGGGATGTTTTTCTTCTAGTTTGTATTTATATTCCCAGCAATTAGCACAGTCTTTGGCAGGTAGCAAGAACTTGATGAATGCTTGTTCATTTGACTTGATTTTTCTGTTCTCAAGGCTTTCTAGATCACAAACCTCAGGAGTAAGGCACATCCTCTAATATCTAAAGAAATAAAGTTAAATTAAAATGTCAAAACTAGACAGGCAAAAAAATTAAACTTTTTAAACTTCTCTTTTATGAAAATGAAAGAAAAATTCAAAAGACAAAATTTATCTGAGGGTTTCTGGTTTGGGGCACTTGATTCTGAAATTTAACGAGCCACAAAACAAGATTTTTTTATTATACAAAAAGTAAAATCACAACCCTCAAGATAACTCAACGTATCTCCTTCATTGCTAGACCATGGAAGAATGTCAGTATAATAAAATCAGTTCTTAAACATTCATATTTTCCATATTTATTGAAATACACATATAAGTAGAGAAAGAAGTAGGGATACATGAAACATAGGAAGAAATAGAAAAGGAAAAAATAATGAAGAAAAGCCAATATCTGATTCAAGAGTGATGAAGTAATTACCATAATTATTTGCTACCTATGGCCTTAGCAATTTAGAAAGAAAGAAAAACAGAAAAGATTCTGGATTCTGCTCCATAATCCCAGCTGAAAGCAAATTTTCCTGTTTCTTCTCCACACATCAAAATTCCCCCACAAAAACTAGATTTGAGTTCTGGTAAAATATCTTTCCCAATTTAATTGTTATTCCTATCAATTTATTTCATCTGAGAATTGAAGACTGGACCTGAAAAAGAATACAAATGCATTTAGCATATGCAGTTTGGTAGAAAAATACCAAGGTATCATTGAAGGATTTAGTTGAATTTTTTAAACACACAAAATCTTTTTTTATTAGATATGACCACCAACTAGGTAATCTAGTTGGATTCTATAATTTTGGGAGAGGCATCCTTTCAGACCACAGTAAATAACCATAGGGAAATAAAGTTTTATAACCTATTGGATTGCCCAGCTCAGGACATTAAAAACCTTATTACCATACCACTTTTTGTTAATATCACTCTTTTTATGCATTTAACACTTCTAGAATCATATGAGAGTTGGAAAGAATGTTAGAAACAGTCTAATGCAGTAGTTCTCAAGGTTTTTGGTTTTAGGATCCCTTTCTACTCTTAAATATTATTGAGGACCCCAAAGAGTTTTTGCTTCTGTGAATTATTTCTAACAATATTTACCACATTAGAAATTAAAAATGATAACATTTAAAACTATTAAGTCACTAAAAATAATAAAATCATTAGATGTTAACATAACAAATTGTAAGTGAAAAAATAACTATTTTCCAATTTAAAAAACAAAGCTCCTTTGAGTAAAAGAAATTTACTGAGAAGAGTAGGATTTTTAAAAACATATTTTTGTAAATATCTTTAATGTTTGCCTCCACGGAAGACAGCTAGATTTTCATATCTGCTTCTGCATTCAATCTATTGTAATCTATTGCTCTGGTTGAAGTACATGAAAAAAAGTCCAGGCATGCACAGATGCATAGTTGGAAAAGTGGACAGAATTATCATTCTTCTTGTTACCTCAAGAGAGTGCTTTGAAGGTTCTTGAGGACCGTAAGGGATCTGCCAACTTCATTTTGAGAACTACTAACCTATTCCGACCCCTTCATTTTACAGATGAGGAAACTGAGGCCAAGTGATGAAGAGTGACTTGGCCCAAGGCCAAAGAGCTAGGCAACAGCAGAGCTGAGGCTAGAACCTTGGTCTAGCATGGGAACTTAACCTTTGTGTCATGGGCCTCTTTGGCAGTTAGATTGTTGTGAACATCAAGTAAGATGAACAAAGGTTCTCCAGAATATGTTTGACCAAGATTACAAAGAGAGCTGGAAGATTTGGTTTTAATTTTTGAAATTATATCAATTTTGTTTTGCCATCACATTTTCTTATATGCCCACCTTCCCCAATTGTGAACTCTCCTTTGTATGAAAGAATCACAGACATAGCAACCCAGCCTGACAACAAATACACAATTCCACACCTGTAAACTCCTATCTCTTTACAGAAAAAAAGGAAGGGTGTTTCATCATCTGTTTCCCTGGAAAAGCTATCTTGATCATTACAATTAAATGGAATCTGAAGGCTTTTCAGTGTTGTTTTAGTTCACTTTTTTTTTGTAGAAATTCTGCCTGCTGTTCTCCTAGTTCCGCTCACTTCATTCAGCATCAGTTCATATAGATATGGAAAATGTTTTTAGAGATACCAGCAAACAGAAGCTAACTTAAATAAGAGTGACAATCCCAGGAGCAGTTACAACATTTGTCATCTAATTTATTATTTGACAAGGAAATGCAACTACCTTTCCATAATATTGCAGAACTTAGGACTGCTGAAACTAAACTGAATGAGCATTTATATAGTGCCTGCTACAGATAACAGATACCATTGGGCTAAGGGCTTTACTTGTTTAATCTTCACAACAACCCTGGGGGTAGGAGCTATTAGTAGGCCTATTTCACACAGCTACTAAGTGTGTGAAGAAGAATTTGAACTCAAATCTTTCTGACTCCAGGCCCAGCACTCTATCCACTGCACCACCTAGCTGCCCGAAGAGACTAGTCTGGAAAGTTGCAGAAACAAATGCTCTTCCTAAAGGCCTTTTGTCATTAAAAAAAAAAAAAGTTCTATTAATTTAATAGAAGGTAGAGTGTGTATTTATTTAGAAACCTATTTATATGTAATATACACCCACACACAGGCATACTTCATTGTATTGCACTTAGCTTTATTGAGCTTTAAAGATATTGTATTATTTTTTACAAATTAAGGTTTGTGACAATTCCACACCAAGCAAGTCTATTGGCACTATTTTTCCAACAGCATGTGCTCACCTCAGGTCTCTATGTCACATTTTGGTAATTCTTGCAATATTTCAAACAATTTTTACTGTTATCTGTTATGGTGATTTGCGATCAGTGTGCCACTAAATGTGCCCACATAAGACAGCAAACTTAATCAATAAATGTAGTGTGTGTTTTGACTGCTCCTTCAACATGCTCTTCTATGTCTCTCTCCTCTTCCAGTCTCCCTATTCCCTGAGATAAAATAATATTGAAATTAAGCCAGTTAATAACCCTGCAATGGCATCTAAGTGTAAAACTAAGAGTCAGTCTATGCAGCAAACCTCATTGCCATCTTAAGAAATGCCACAGCCACCTCAACCTTGAGCAAGCATCACCCTGATCAGTCAGCAGCCATCAACACTGAGGCAAGACTTTCCACCAGCAAAAAGATTATAATTCACTACAGGCTCAGATGATGATAAGCATTTTTTAGCGAAGAAGTATTTTTTAATTAAAGTATTATTTTTTTTAGATATAATACTACTGTACACTTAATAAACTAAAGTATTGTATAAATATAGCTTTTATATGCATTGAAAACCAAAAATTTTGTGTGACTCACTTTATTAAGATATTTGTTTTATTGGGGGTCTGGAACCAAACCCACAATATCTCTGAGACATGCCTATAGTATCCACTCTATGTTAAAGTTTCAGGCAAAATCTACTTGCTAAGAATGCTTATTCAACTTGTTAAAGACAATTGGCATTGATTTGCAGGGTAAGACAACAAGAGGCAAAGGAACCCAGCTAAAATCAGAATGAGAGGTCATCCCTCTCAACCACCTCCTTTTTCTCTATGTAAATAATTAAAATAAAATGCCCTAGTAGCTTCTACATTGCAAAGCATATATAGATCGCACATAGTGATTTTTTCTAGTGGGGGGTGGGTATGAAGGGAAGGAGTAGTTAGCAATGGGCAGCAAGGACTTTAAAGGTAGGAATTTTGTTTGAAGGAGTTTAGCATTGTGCCTAGCATATAGTAGGCATTGAATAAATATTTGACCGATCGATTAGAGGAACTGTAACCATTCATTTTTTTACTAACATACTAGCTAACCAACATATCTGATACCATTATTAATGGAGTTGATATGGTGCTTTTTTTAAAAAAAAGTGTTATAGGTGACTTTTGCTTTCTTACATCATATTCATTTCTGAATATACCTTTCCAACCCATCTAGCCTTCCCTTATGAGAACAAAGTACATCAGCAAATACAAGTGAAATATCTATCATGTCTAATGGTATATGTGACATTCTATACCCATAGGGCCCCATCTCTTCAACAAGAGGAAGAAGGTGCATTTCCTCCTCTAGTCTTTAGTGCCAAATTAGTCCAGTATAATTACTTGTAAGTGGTTTGGTTTCTTTTTCTTTCTTTTTTTGTTCTTAACATTTACATATTTGTAGCCATTATGTGTATTATTTTCCTGGTTCGCTTACTTTACATTTCTTCTAAGCCTTCCCATGTTTCCCTGAATTCCTCATATTTATTGTCTTATTGCATGATCATGTTCAGTTCTGAACACTATAGTTTAAGAAAGACTGATAAGTTAAAGAGTATCCAGAAGAGAGTAACCAGGATGGTGAAAAGCCTTGAGTCCAAGGAAGGAAGATTGGTTGATAGAATAAGGAAGGTTTAGGCAGGACAAAAGAAGACCAAGGAAGTCCTTTGAAAGCTTTCTTCAAGTATTTAAAGGACTGTCATGTGGGGAAGGGATTAGATATGATCTGTTTGGCCCCAAAAGGCAGAACTAGGAACAATGGTTGGAAGCTGCAAAAGAGACAAATTTAAGTAGGCTTTATGTCAGGAAAAACTTCCCAACAATTCAAGTTCTTCCAAAGTGGTATGGGTTACTCCAAGAAGTGGAGACTTCCTACTTGGTAGTCTTCAAGAAAAGGCTGGACAATCAGCTGTTGCATACATTATAGTGGGGATTCCCTTTAGATGGGGCTAGATGGATGCTGAAGGACATTCTACTTCTCAAATCCTATGATTCCATTATATTCATGAAGCACAATCCCAATCAAATTGGCATGAATTTCCTGTTCTTTGCAACCATAGGAAAAAAATGTTGCTATTAATATTTTGGCGTATATTAAAACTTTATTTCTATCTTTGGTCTCTTTGCAATACATTCATAGCAGTAGGATCTATGAGTTAATGGATTATATTCTAATCACTTTTTTTTTTTTGTATAACTCCAAATTATTTTCCAAAATGGTTGGACCAGTTCACAACTCCACCAACAGTATATTGGTATTCTGGTCTTCCCTTAGTTCCTCTAACAAATAAACAATAAAATCTTTAAGGATAGAAAGCAAAAAGGGAAATAAGTCTTCTCTTCAAGGAGCTTACATTCTAGTGCATAATACAGCAGAAAGAACAGTTTATTTGGAGTCCAAAGACCTGGGTTTGAATCTCACTTCTACCACTTACCGCCTATGTGACGGTATGTCTTAGTTTCCTCAAGTTATTTAATCTCTGTATGTCTTACTTTCCTCATTTGTAAAATGAGTACCTTAGAGGTCCCTTTTGTCCCCTAATCCATATGACTGTTTACATATGTGTGTGTAAATTTCCTGCATCTTAGATATCAGACCTTTATCATAGATAAGTGATGCAAAACATTTTTTTCCCCAATTAGCAGTTTCCCTTCTTAAACTAGTTGCATTGATTTTGTTCATGCAGAAGCTTTTCAACATCAGGTTGTTCATCCTTTGTTTTCTAAGAGGACCAATTATATCATGTGGCAGTCTTGACTTGCATGAGAATTAGATTTAAGTGAGGGAACTTCATGTAATCAAAGTTGTCTGTTACAGCTTTTGTAATCTCAGTTCTTTGTTCAGTTAAGAATTCTACTGCACCTTCATCCATTTTCCTCCAATTTTTTAATGAGGTGATCTTTTATATTTAGGTCACTTAGACATTTGGAGCTTATTGCAGTAAACAGTATGACATAATCTTTATGATATCATAGTACAGTACCATGTTCTTCAAGCTGCAGTCAATAGGGTGTTAATAACCTGAGTAAGAATTCCAGCCTCCTTGCCTTCCCTCCTGCACACTTTCTCTTGTTCTATGGATCTATATAATTATGCTGTCAGGAATATGGTTATCTTAAAGTGAGTGGATGTTAAGAAATAAAAGCAGATAATCATAAAGGAATGATTAACAAAAGTGTAGCAATAATAAAATTATAACTGTCTATATACACTATAATCTACGGTCACATCTACAAAGTAATTGCTATTTGCTAGCACACCCTAAATTTCCTTTGCAATCAGTTGTTTCATACCCATGTAAACAGATCAGCAGGATACAATGAAAAAGTCACATGAGTGGCCCCAATGTTCAGATTCATCTGTTTATTAAGGAATTCATTATCTAACCTTTTTAGGTTATCATATTAATGTTAATTGTGTATACTTGCCCAAACCATTGCTGTCTATCCAAATCAAATATGTACAGTGGTAGGACTAGTCCCATACTATCTTAATCATGATTAGTCAGGCTAAAAGCAAGTTAAGGATATTTTTAAAGTTAAATATTACCAATAATTTTTTCATTTTCTTCTTTCTTCCTTTTTTTCTTCCATCAAGCCTTCCTTTTTCTCTCTTTTTCTTTTCTACTTTTTTCTATTCTTTTCGTTTTAGAGACTGAGTTTTTACCTATTTAAATTTATTATCCTTTAAGAAGCAAAGCAGTAACACATGATGTCATTCTCAATACTGATTGGCACAGAAATTTTGACCTATTTTTCCAACCTTGGCCAGTTTGGCAGCCTGGTAGTGCAGACACCTATTAGTTTTGAAAAATTAATAGTGCAAAGCAAAAAGTAAGGCCCAAGTAAACTACGGAGGTAATTAAAACTGTGGGGCAGCTAAGTGGTGCCACTCTAGTATCTTTGCCAAGAAAACCCATAAAAGGGTCACAAAGAGTCAGATATGACTGCAAAAATGACTACATAACAACATCAACAACAATTAAAACTGTATGAGTTCAATTGCAACTAATGTGGCCATGGAAAGCTTCATGGAAGAGGTGGAATTTCTTGGTCTTAAAGGATAGATAAGATTTGAATAGGTAGAGAAAATTAAGAGATCATTTTCACATGAGGGAAGGTGCTAAGACAAGAAAGCACAAAGCAGATATAGAAAATAATAAGTGGACTATGTCTGAAGCAGTAAGTTCACATAAGGCTGAAAAGGTCAGTTGAGGGCAAAAGTTTAAGACTTTGAGTATGAAACTGAATAGTAAGTACACTATTCTGTAGACATTCAAAGTAGGGCAGCCTCACTGAAGGTGTGAGCAACTAGTTAGAGGTTAGTTTCATTCTATCCTCCTTATGACACCGAGGCAAGGTACTTGTTTCAAACACAACCAAATCTATTTAAATATTTCAACACTCCTCCCCTTTACCCCCCTTCTAGTGATGCAAGCTCCCAACTCCTCCCCTTCTGAGCCAAGAGAAGGCCCTTCAGGGCTGTTATAACACAACTGCTACCCAGACATTGGCAGCAGCAACTGTGTATATATTTTCCATAGAAAGTACCCCTCTGCTAGCATACCCCCTGTTCCCTAGATCTCTTTGTGGTGGTGACAGCTGCCATTTATAGGGTAGAGTCTGTGCTCTGGGGCAGTGACCAGTGAGTAAGGGCTCTCCTTCTCTTTCTGTTATGGGTGGGAATGCATGAGTTGTTCAGGATGAGCATGCTTAGGTGACTTGTGATCTGCATCTCAGAACACTTTACATTATCTTTTCTCTTTTTAAAATTTTTAAATAGAATATAATATTTTATTATCTATATATCTAGAATATTCTATTATTAATAAGCATTATTTTTCTCTCCCTCCCATCTCCCCATCCCCCAGTGAGGAAAAAAAAAACCCTTGCTACAGCATATATGCATAGTCAAACACAACAAATTCCCACATTGGCCATGTCCAAAACTGTTTCTCATTCTGCATCGAGTTCATCATGGGTAACATTTTTCACCACTGGTACTCTGGAATCATGGTTGTCAATGATCAGAAATCTCATGAACCCATCCTTCCTCAAAACCTCCTTATTCCTGTCGAGGACAACACCACCCTGTCAGTCACCAAGGTTTGCAATAGTGATGTCATCTTCTGCTCTTCCTATTCCTAACCCCATATATTCAATCAGTTGTCAAATGTTGCCATTTCGTCCTTTGCTACATCTGTTACATCTGTCTCCATCGTTCTACCCACACAGCTCAAGCACCACCTTTCACATGAAACTTTTCCTGATCCCAGTTGTTAGTGCTCCTCAGCCCTAACTACCCTGTATTTAACTGCTTTATATTTATTCTCTATGTCCCAACATAACATTGGGTCCTTGAGAGTGAGGATTGTTTTATTTTTTGTATTTGTATCCCCAGCAACTAGAATATAGTAGGTACTCAATAAGTGTTTATTGATTGGTTAATTGGCTTTAAGAGCTCTCTTATTCAAAGCATATTTAAAATACCTCAAATTATTTTACTTAGTTTCTTCTATGTTAGCTTTATTAACAATTCCCTCTAATATGTTATCTGGCTTAAAAGGCAATCAGTAAAAAAAAGAAAAGAAAACTAAGCCTCCAGGTCCAATAAATTACATTATTCCTAGTACACTCACTGTAAAAAAAATTGTCTTAAACTTACAGCCTATCACTGCACCAATGGACTACAATTTGTTCTGCCAAATCCTACATTATTACTAGGCATCAACTTAATTTTCAGAGATGGCTTGATTTCTTGAAATGGGATGTTATCAATATTTATTGGGCTGGCTTTCTAGCTTACAATATTCTGAAGAAATGATATGATAATAAAGCAACAGTAGCTGTAGTATATGAAATGTATCTACTTTCAAAATAATACGAAAGCAAAATATGATATAGAATGATATTAATTATCTTAATATATTTTATTGAATCAAGGTAGTCAAACAATGTTAACATTTAGAGTACAAGAAATCTAAAAGATGACTGGTGGAAAACTTGAAAATGCCCTTATTTGCTGGATAATTTTCAAAATATTATGGAAGAATTGTACTTATGTGACTCAGAAATTAATCAAAATCTATAAAAGATAAATCTATAAAAGTATTTTCCCCAACATATACATGCATGTATTACTATTATATAAACTGTTAGCAATTCACAACATGGATTTTAATCATATATCTTGTTTCTGAAATTAAATAGCAACTGCATATTAGAGCTCAAAATACTGAGGATTAAAAAGGTGGGGGCAAATCATGTGCCATTACTCTCAGTAATAAGTAAGTGAACATAGAACATAAAGTAAAATAACAACATAAAAGTATGACAATTGTAAAAAAGAAATCTAGGTTAAAATGTAACCTGTTATTTGTGTTCAATCATCTTCCTTTTTTTATTCTTATGAAAAAGAGATTATAAGCAGAGTACAGAAACCTACTGCTGAATTTACTTAGACCCAATCAAATATGCCAGAGAATTTAACAATAAAGTGATATTTCTGAATACATACACTCTTAAAGAAACCTGTGTATACAAGTCAGAAGATAAACTATCCTTTTTTTTCTTTTTATAAATTTTAGTATTTCCACAAATAATTTTGGGGTACAAATTATTTCACTTTTTAAAAAAATCTGATAATTTAGGGTTGAAAGGTTTCTATAAACCCCAATCAGCCCTATACTGATACATCTCCAACGGTCCAATTAGCCTGTCACTACAATGTTTTACTGCAACTCCACCCTCACCCCATCTCACTGTTAGAAAATTGCATTATTGTTAAGGTTTTCCAACATTTGAAAACCCTTGATTTAGGGGTCCAATTTCTCAGAGTTCTTCAATTCAATAATGTTAATATCATTTAATCTTAGGGACTTCCTAGTACAGTAGAAAACCTCTGCATCCCCAAATAATCACATCATTATGAAGATATTGTAATGGACATAATGCCCTAAAACATACAACAAATGCATAATATCTTTACATTTTTTTAACATCCAATCATTTCATTTAGTTGTTCACATATGTGACTTTAATTATAAGCAGTGCAGTCAAAGAAGCAAAATCTCAGGGAGGGAACTTATTGCAAATGTCCAGATCAGCACCCCTTCCATTAACAGGTTGTAGGCACAAGACCTGTTCTATCATATGCAATATGAATGAAGTTTCAAGTGTTATTTCTCTCAAAGAGTGAGAACTCTAAGTAATAAAAATCCTGAACTTTGAAAAATCAAGACTCTAGCACATTTTATATTTTATATCATTAATTTTCCAGTTCTTTTGGTCTCCAAACATAATGAGAATAACCATAATATGTCTCAACATAGCACCAGAAATACTGAAATATAGGCAGGAAAAGCAGCCTAATTCAGTATCATACATTGCAATGGGAAAATATGCTCTGAACTCAAATTATGACTAACTTTTTACACTGATTAACCATTTCACTGCTGCAATGAAACATTTTTAAAAGGTCCCTATGGCAAGATAAGACCTTTTTGAAAATGCATACAAAGTAAATAAGTTTATTTTAGAATGTGCCAGTTTAAGAAGTATAAATAGTAAAACACAGTTTCTCTTAGTTTTATTTCATGTTCCAATTTCCCCTATTGGATGTTACTTCTTCTAGCTGGAAAACCTTCCTTAGCTGTCAAAAGCTGAAAGAAATTCCCTTTGAAAGCCATCTGGGCCACACCTTGCTTGGTCACCCAGGAGCTATGAAGTTGGAAGAAAACATTTGTTTTGGTTGCAACAGGGAAATGAATACCAAGATTCAGATTAATTCTTTCCACAGTTTACTATGATGAGTCCCTAAACTGGCCAGTCTTCCACTTTTACTCTACTAACAATGTAGTGCCATCAGCTACCAGATATTGGTTGTTTTAGGGTCTGGCAGGTAGGATGTGGTGTGGCCCAACAGATGCCAGTATTTAATAACCTTACTGGCGTGGAAAGACCCTTTTAGTCTCACCACTATATTATAAGAAATTCAAATATTGCCAAGTAAAATATTGTAGCATAGTATTTTTTAAAAACAAACTCCACTTCCCTGAAGAAATCCTTCAGATTTAGAGTGATGTAGAAAAGGTAACAAATTTTCTCTCTCTCTCTGTCAAAAATAAATCTGATTAATTAGATTGCCACTCTGACAATTTTCTAAGTGACGCCTAAAAGGTAACAGAGGTAGTTCAAGTTTGTGGTACTATTAACATGTCCTATCTTTAACCAATAAAGGGGGGAATGGGGAAGTGTTTAAAAGTTACCTAGGATCCCTCCACTTGTAGCAAGAATGAAAAACAATAACAAATATCAACACACTTACTCCTTAGAGACTTGGCATCCCTTAAGAGAATGAAAGGAATCAGTGCACACTGTCCCCCACACCACCACCCTCCCTCTGAAACACTCGGCCTTGAAATATGCTTTTCTGTTGTGCCAGGCTGTACCAAAAGGATTGGTTTTCATGACTTCCAGACCTGACCGTGAGAAAAGACCGGCTGATTCATCTTGCCCTGTGCCTTTTCCAGCTTCCAACCCCAATCTACTCCTCTTACCTGATAATGTCGTCGTTGTGTCCCAAGAAGAATTTCTGGTTGTGCTCACGGGTGTTATACACCACCCCGACTCCAGCCACGAAGTAGACCACCTCCTTGCCCGCGGTATAGTACAGGTTGTTGCGGCACTGGTGACCCCTGTAACCGTAAACCCACTCCAGCCGAAGCTGGCATCTAGGAGCTGTCCGATCCGCCATGATAACGCAACCCCACTCACAGACACACACACACACAGACACACACTCAGCGGGTTTGGGTCCTCTCCCTCCCTCTCGTCCCCCACCTTGCCTAAGGCTCTCGCTGGG
The DNA here is from genome assembly GCF_028372415.1 of Notamacropus eugenii. Classification (NCBI taxonomy): domain Eukaryota; kingdom Metazoa; phylum Chordata; class Mammalia; order Diprotodontia; family Macropodidae; genus Notamacropus; species Notamacropus eugenii. Next base: position 651,651,117 of record NC_092872.1, read on the forward strand.
AAGGGCTCGGGGCTGCGGCAAGGCTGACACTCTTCAACTGGCACTTGGAGATTCTGATTTCCAGGAGGAAATGCATCCACAGCCCCGTGTGCCCGCTGCCACCATAATCTGCTGCTGCTGCTAGAGATGAGCAGCTGCTGCTGCCGCTGCCGCCGCCGCTCCGCGGGTTTGCAACCCCAGACACTTTGGGGGAGACAGATGAAATGGAAACACTCTGTGGGCTTGGACGGATACTGCTCCAAAGACAAAAGCAACTTCCAGGTGCCGCCGCCACCTGCAAGGTCTCTCTGGCTGCTGCCCCCTCTCGTAATTGGCACCGAAAGAGCTTCTTGGGGTTCTCGCCCCTTCCCAAACACACCTTTGTAAAACAGAGACCTATATGTTCAAACGCTAAGGATAGGAATCGGTCTGTATGTTTAAAGTTGAGGAGGGATGGGATTCTGCAGCAATCCCCTGGATTTATCCGGTGACCACTTGGGTTTTACCGGGAACTCTTTCAAGCTTTTCCATCATGGTCCTTCCTTTCCAAATTGTCCATCAACATCCAGGATAAGTGAACGAGAGAAAAATAGAATTAAATACAATGACTAGATTTCACACACAAACACACACATAAACAGTCACCCAATCTAACCAAATGATTCCCAAACTAACCCTAGATTACAGCTCCTCCCTACTCCCCACTGTTACAAAATATGTAACAAATCATGCTGGTTGGTGGCTGAGCTAGCTGGTAATGATTTAGAACATCTCCTGTTCTCTTTCAATTAAAAATGACCCTAAAACCAAGACAGAAGTCGAATGGTCATTTTTGAAGGAAAAAAATACATATATTTGTTCAAATTCTATGGGGTTATTGTTTTTAATCCACATTCTTCTCTCCCTAGATCTGTATGGGAAAAAAAAATTAAGGAGCTCCAGCTTCCATGCACTCGCTAGCCTCCAGAGATTAAAACCAAAGCGCCATACGAGATTCTGAATCTGAGGAAAGAGAAACAGGAGCGGTTTTGGAGTGTGTGTGTGTGTGTGTGTGTGTGTGTGTGTGTGTGTGTGTGTGTGTGTGTGTGTGTGTGTGTGGAGAGAGACGGAAGATAAGGAGGGAGGAGAGAGGGTGGGAGAGAGAGAGAGAGAGAGAGAGAGAGAGAGAGAGAGAGAGAGAGAGAGAGAGAAAGAGAGAGAGAGAGAGAGAGAGAGAGAGTGTGTGTGTGTGTGTGTGTGTGTGTGTGTGTGTGTGTGTGTGTGTGTGTGTGTGTGTGTAGAGAGAGAGAGGGAAGATAAGGAGGGAGGGGAGAGAGAAGAGAGAGAGAGAGATTAGACACTGACACAGACTACTCCTGGGTCTGAAGAAACCGAACCATTGCGAACTGGACACTAATTAACCTTTCCTACAAGCCCAAGCCTTGGCGTGAGGTGCGGGGTGGAGGTACACTGGCTGGCTCTGAACCAGCAGTTTGGGATGGGGGTGGGGCCCCAAATCTATTTACAAGCTGACAACTGCCAGGCTTCACCGCGATGTCCCCGTGCCCGTCGTGTCTCCGTGCACCCCTCACCTCTAAGTCGTGCGGAGCCCCTCGCTCCCTCCAAACCGCCCTTCCCTGGGGTGCAGCTAAGGTGGCGGGCACTGAGAGGGGCAGTGAATCTGCCCCTGGCCAATACTCATTCCCCACCACAGGAGTTGCATTTCCCCCCCATCCAGAGTTATAGCCAGCCTCCCTCCCCTCTCCTCTGGGTTCCCCTGCCGCCGGTGGAAAGGGCAGTGCCCGAGTCCTTGTGCTTTAGAAGGCACGCAGACCCTGCTCCCTCCCTTCCCGGCTCCCTCCCGCTCGCCTCCCGCTCCGCGATGGGGGCGGCGGGGTCTGATTAATCACTAGGACAACGAGGGAGGGACGTTCTTTCTCCGGAGAAGGCTCTGGGGGGAAAGGGGACAGAAGCGAGGGAGGAGGGGCTTAGGCGCAGGCGTCCTTAGCTTTAGAGAAGCACGGCCCACTGGTTACTAAGACAGCGCGGCGCTTGGAAACCGCGACGCCTTGCCTCCATCCAACCAAGAGACTTCTTTGTGTCTCGAGGGATCCTGGGAAATGTAGTTCCAAGCGGCCGAGCTTACCCCCCTTCTCTGCTGGAATGGTGCAGAGAACGCCCACAAGTCCCAGGATTCGCAGCGGTTGGAGCGGCGTAGTGCGAGGGCGCTCTGGGGACTGAAGGTATCTGGGTGGGGAGCTACGCGGGCCGAGCGCTTCTCCAGAGGGGCGCGCCCTAGCGACCGCTGCCGCTGGAGGCCTGTGCAGGCTGGGGAGGCTGGAAGGACCCAGAGGATGGAAGGAGGCTTCGTCCATATTGGCCCGAGCGCTCTTCCTGTGCGCTCTCCCCGCCCTCCTCGGGAAGGTCACTCTCCCGAGGCCTCTCCTGACGTGACGCTCCCAGAAGTGAGGAGCGCGTTTGTTCTCCATCGTTCGCTTTCCTCTTTCATCCATAAAGTGAGTTGGGTCAAAACCACCCTAAGGTTTAACGTCCAACTGCAAAGTGGCAGAGAGGTGGCAAGATGGGAGATCAGGCCGGAGGGCTTGTGGGAAGTAGGAGCGCTGGTGCATGGTTGGTGGAGCGGTGCTCCCGTTGTGGAGAGCAGTTTGGGATTGTGCATTTTGCCTTACTGTTGGACTCTGGTCAAATCAGGGTCTTGGGTCTTAGTTTCCTCCCTTGTAAAATAAAGGAGTTGGAATAAATGGACTCAGGTCATTTCTCTTTAAAATCTCTGACCCTACAAACCCCTCCCTAACTAGTTGGGTTTCTCAGGAGAAGTATGTTTTAGAATTAGAAAGAATTTAAGCCAAGAACAACTAGACTTGGTGCTTGAAAACAAGGTGAAAAGAAGGCAGGTGCTGGCAGAAACTTTTTTGATAGGTTCCCTAAGTGAAATCAGAATCTCATTTGTTTTATTAGACTCCCTGGGTTAGGATTCAAAGTACAGTGGTTATAATGTAGAAACAGTAAGAATGGGCTTTTGACACAGTCATTTCTTCTATCCCTTCTACACAACCAATCCTTCCAATGTGGTGATTCCTTGTCCCTGCTTCTTTCAGTCTCAGTCTAGTACTCTGCCCTGATGGGAAGATTCCACGAGGACCCTGGTCTTACAAATGAATTAAGAGATATTAGAAATGAAGCTGGGAAATACAGCTATCTGTCTTTTCACTGAAGCAGCAAGAAAGAGAGAGGAGAAAGTCTATACCAGGCAAGTTAAACCACCACCAGCATCACCACCACCTTCCCTCTGACCTTGATGGGAAAGGTCCAGGACTGGGAAACCCAAGAGCCTTGAAAATAGCACTACTTCCAGCACAAACTTCATAGCCATCATCCAGGAAGGCAACTGCTGTGGAGAAGGGACCAACCAGTCCCATCAGCTTTGAAGATGGATCCTGTAGATGATACAGTCTAGCTACTGAAGATCCAGAAAAGAAAGTTCTCATTACCAGTCTTTGGCAGTGTCAAATATTTCAAAATTAGAAACTGATAAGACTGTTCTGAGAGAAATGGCATTTAAGAAGAGGCATAATCATTTGCTTTGTTGTCACACACTAAAAACAATGGAACTTTTCTGTCTGACTTATAGCTGAAACTTTATGGTTGTGTTGTCTTCCCCATTAGAAAGGGAGCTCCTTGAGAATAGGAACTATCTTTCTTTTCTGTTTGTATCCCCGGTACTTTGCGTGTAGTAAGTGCTTAATAAATGTTGTATTTATTTTTTCTATCTTTAATGTGTAAATAGTGGACGGACCAATGATGCCTTCAGGTGTCCTCATGGAGTTGTGGATAGAACTGGAATAAAGAGTCAGGAAGGCCTGAGTTCTCATGTGTCCTCAGACATTTACTAGCTGTGTGGCCCGGGCAATTCACTTATTCTCCCTTGGTTTCAATTTCCCCGACTATAAAACAGGGCTAATAATAGCACCTACCTCCCTGAGTTGTTATGAGGACCAAATGAGATCATATTTGTAAGGTGATTGGTATAGTGACTAGCACATAGTAGGTACTTAATAAATGCTTATTTCCTCTATTTTCTTTTTTCCTTCCCTTCCTTCCTTACCACCCCTTGTGAGAAGATATTATCATAGTTAGCTGACAGATTCCTTTACATGGAAGAGGCTAGGGAGTCTGCTTCTGGGAGAGTCATGATTACCTGTAATTGGAAGTACCTTGGAGCAATATGGTGCATGTAGACGTTCTGTAACTGGCTCTGGTCTAAAAACCATGTAGTGGGGACTAGGAGCCTCTCTGATTAACTTCATCTTCATAGCCAGAACTAAAGATGCATTCAAAAACTACTAGCTGACCAGAACCGTTGCCATCTCTCTTCCTCTGACTTCTTCCTGCCTGATGGTATCCAGTGAGAGGAGAGAGACAATGCTGTCAAGGGGGAGGCATGGGGCCTTCTTTATCCAAGGCCAAAATGTGACCAATTCTGGGGCTATACTTTTGTTCTTTGATTTGAAGGATATTGAAGAAGATTATGACCTTGTAAACACTGAGAAGTCAGGAGAGGGTCCTGAGGTCTGGGTATCAAGTCAAAGTTTTGTAGCGAGCTCAGTTTTGAGACCTTAAGGTGTGACCTACTGGGCCTGGTCCAGCAGCAGTTGACACAGAGACTCACCCAGCAGCAATGCTACATTTGGATGTGAACTTGACAAGACCTGTGCTATGTAGAAACTATGTTAAGTCTGAGCTCACTCTCCCCACAGACTGAGATGATAGAGCCTCTAGAGAGTCTGACTCCAAAGATCTTGGGGGTGGGATGTTTGGGAGAAGAAATATTTACATTCCTGTTCTTGATATATTTGCAAAATAATTGTCCATTTGGAAAAGTTAATTGATGTTACATTGTTAAATAGAACTGGAGTACTGGTCACTAGTGGCAAAAAAAAAAAAAAGGAACAATGAAGGGTAAAACTAGTCTAAAGAAAACTTGGTAAGACATCCAATTAAACAAAAATATACCAAGAATATTCAAGGATGAAGACCGAGAAGACAACAAGCAGAAGAAAAGATTTGCAAAATTTGTTACTACAATTTCTGTTCTTTAAGGGTAGTAGAGGCACCACACTTGGACCATAACATCACAGTCCTTGAATGGCTTTCAGAGGAAGTAGAAATGTCATTAAAGAGAATAAAGATGAAAAAGGCAGCTAGATTTCATCAAGCATATATAGAGGAGATCCATGCTGAAGACAATATAATTGTGAAGCCATTGAGGCACTGATTTACAAGGTAGCTAAAGGATAAGAAGGTACCAGAAGTATACAAAAATTTCAGAATATATTGATACCAAAAAACAGTGACAGGACATCAACAAATACCAACCTATATGCCTCCTCTCCCTTCTATACAAAATCTTTATGACAATCATCCATCCACAAATTAAAACCCATCCTGCAGGACAGTAGTAGGGATCAAGTTTTCACCAACAATATTCAACATGGACCACGTCAACATGCATCTGAATGGATACCCAGAAGAGATTGTCCAACAGTGTGTATATCTGATGCATACAAGATAGCTGGACAATAAGCCTGTATATCTGATATATGTATAACTCCTACAGAAAATATAGCTGGACTCTGGGCCAAAAGTTGAAAAGAAGGATAGTGGGCTGAATTGTATATAGTTGTTTGCATGTTGTCACTCCATTAGACTGGGAGAGCAAGGACTGTTTTCTTTTTTCCCTTTCTTTACATCCTTAGCACTTAGTACAACATCTGACACATAGTAGATGACAATGAATTCTGGCTGATTTGTTGACTTTTGGATAGGTTGAATTATTACAAAGTTTGTCTGACATGAAGCCTAATTTGAATAATTTGCAACTTCCATTCTTTGCTTCTCATTCTGTCCTCTGGGACCAAACAGAATACACCTAAGCCCTACTCTATGTGAAAGCTTTTCAAATACTTGAATGCCATAATGTTCCACCTGAGACTTCTCTTTTCCAAGCTAGACATTCCCAGTTCCTTCAATCACTCCTAAAATAAAATTTACTGGAGGACCTTCATCATTCTGGTGTCCCTCTTCTGGAAACGCTCCAGTTTATCAATGTCTTTATTGAACTGTGGTGTCTAGAACTGAACAAATAATCCAGATGAAGTCTACTAGGTACAAAATATAGTGAAAGATAAGCTTCTCTTAATATAGGCCATGGCTTTGTTGTAGGTAACCCAGGTCTGGAAGAAGCTGTAGGTTGTCATTTAGCAGTTTAAATGTATTTCATTCTATGCCACTCTATATTCATAGTTGTTTGGTGGTTTGTGTGGCAGATGCCATTTTACTGTCTTCACATAATTAAGGTTCTTCTTTAATGTACAACAGAGTCAGGGGTAAAGTTGAAATTTCGCCATGGGATGGGGGCTTAGAGCTATTCTGATTAGGCAAATCCACACCAACCATATCCTTTAAACTAACACAACAAATATGACCTCTCAGAGAGAGGCATATCTGTGGGTAAAAAGTTGTCCAGTCTCTTAAAACCATAGGGAGTCTTGTTCTCTTCCAGAGGTCCCTCTGGTTTGGGGTATACTACCCTGTAACTGCCGGTGTGGACCTTTCTAGAACCTGGCTTTTATTACTGGAAACAGGATCAGGTTAGGGGTTAGCAATGCCATGTAGGTCTTGGCTCTTTGACTTAATAGATGGGTTCAACCTGAAAATTAGGGCTACACTCATCAGATGGGATGTATATATATGTATATGTATATGTATATCTACCAGTTATAGATATACTATTTCAATCTCAGAACCTTAACTAAACCAAGACAAACAATAATAAGCAGGCAGATATGTATGTCTCCTTGATAACCTTTGCTCCTAGGTTGGATTGAATACTATCCAAAACATTAATAATGACTGAGATTTATATGACCCTTGGTATAAGCTCATTTAAATTTTCAAAATCCTGTGGAATAGAAACTAGAAGTATCCCCATATTACAGATGAAGAACCTGAGTCCTAAAAGGTTGTAACTGGCCCATTGTCATCCAGCTCAAAAATGTCAAAGATAGGATTTGAAAGGAGGACTTGGAGTCTGTTTCTTTAAATCCCATATTAGACTAACAAAAAAGTATGACATAAAGATTGACAATACCTTAATGGGGAACAGGGTATGAAATGGGGAAAAAACCTGGTTGATAATCTTTTAGAGGAAACTATGTGCCCCTTGGACAAGTTGCTTAGACATGTTTCTGGGCCTGTTTCCTTCTCTATAAAATGAGGGGTTTGGATAAGATGGCCTCTAAGGTCCCTTCTTGCTCTAGACCTACGAACACATGATTCAAAGAGTCCTTACAGAACTTTCATTCATTAATTTATAACCATATTTTCTCCATACAACAATTTTACAGATAAATGAAATACTAAACTTGATGATCTTAGAGGCAGCTGGCGACATGGCAGGTAGAGTGCTGGGCCTGGATTCAAGAAGACCTGAGCTCAAATCTGAGTTCAGAAACTTACTAGCTGTGTGACCCTGAGCAGCTCACTTAACCTATGTTTGCCCCAGTTTCCTCACCTGTAAAATAGGAATAATAACATCATCTATTTCAAAGGGTTATTGTTAGGATAAAATGAGATCATAATTGTAGAAAGCACTTAGCACAGTATCTGGCACATAGGGGGTGCTTATTCCCTTACCACCACCCAATGCTCACCATTTCCACTTCTATTCAAGCAGTAAGGTTATTGGCTCAACCTACAAAATTTTCAGCCTCCCAGTCAGCTTTTTGTGTTTCTGTGGAATTACCTTATGTTGGGATACAATGTGATATCATAGAGGCAGTGGGATAGAGTGATAAGCATGTTAGACTTGGAGTCTGAAAAATTGGATTCAAATTCTACCTCCAACATTTATTAGCTGAGTGACCATAGACAAATTGCATAATCTTTCTAAGCTCCATATTCAACATCTGTAAAATGCAGGTAATGATACCTGTAGTCAGGGGTGTGCTGGAACTAGCTTGTACTGGCTCACAAGAGCCAATTGTTACATTTTCAGCGTGAGCATTTAAATCTCAGAAATCAGCAAACAGGACTTGATTTATTATTTTGCTGATTATGTAGTGGCGAAAGTTTTCATAAGACAGATTAAACCTTAAAGTGTGCTGTATGTCCATTTCCACTCCCAGAGAGCTTGTAGTTAAATAACATTTACCAGTACAGCCTTATTTTGAGGACCAAATGAGATGACTTTGTAAAATGCTTTGTAAACTTCAAAGTACAACGTAAATTCCAGCTATAATATTCTACAATCCATACTGCAACATGAGCTGCCCAACATCTCTTCAAAGGATAAATTGCCTGTAGCGTATCTGCCATGCCAACCTCATTACAGAGCTCTTCATTTGCCACGCAGTCGTGGAAGAAGATTCTGTATATTGTCCTTTCCATTTTTTGGTGGATGACTACAAGCTTCAGCATTTCAACGGGGCATTAACAAAAATCGCTATGCTTACTTGCTTTGAGCAGAGGTCAGTGGGGCAACTGAAAATTTAAAAAAACTATCGGAAATGCTAGCATTCTGCTGCTATCTGTCAAGGATGAAAAAGTATAGAATTCAGTTGAATTACTTGAAACAAGTTGTGATGGACTAAAGTAATGAGAATGATTTATACATGGGGCATATATGGTCATTCTCAACATTCTGTACATTTTCATTATAATGATAATGTAAGAACATAACAATAAATTGCTATTCTACTAGAGGAAGGAGCAGCTACAGTAGACCAAGCATATTTCTGCAGGCAATTTAGTTAAGAGCACTGAGGCCCTCAAATTTGAGGTTCAAGATGCCCGAAAGACACAAAAATAAAGAATGATTGGGGGTGATATATGGATGTTTTGCTATTAAAAATATTAAAAAGATTTTGGTACTGACACATCTTGACTTATATTGACAAAATCTTTATGAGTATTATGAAAAAATTTACAGACCTATGGTGAGCATCATTGGTGAAAATATGTGAATATAGCACTCAGACTTTTAAGTGACATTCTACAAAATACATCTTTATAGGCACACAGTTGACTGGAAGAGGAAAGTATGGGATTTTACTGTGCTCATTGCTAGTTGTCTATAAAGACTATTTGATCAAGTAGAGAAAATGCTAACTTAAGGTTCTCTTCTAACAAGGAATCTCTGTGCATGTTTTAAAATCACAAAAGATTCTTTGACAGATGCTACAACAAAGATATATTTGAAAACCTTCATATTAGTTCATTTAAGTTAGTTAAATCTGAAACATAACTTCCTATGGACCCAAAAACAAATGAAAGAAGAGAATTTTGTTTTATCACATATACAGATGAAGAACCAGTAAAGAAATTATTAGAGAAATTATATAGTTTCACAGTTGACATTGTGCTATAGTGAACAAAATTTTGGACTTAAGAATCAAGAAGACCTCATTTCAAATCTTGTCTCTGACATTTATAAGCTGGGTGACAAGAGGCAAGTCATTTAGTTTCTCTAGGCCTTGGTTTCCTTATTTGTAAAGTGGATATAATAGTTCCATTTTCTGTTTTACAGTATTGTGAAGCTTAAAAGAACACAAAATAGCTAGCATTCATAGCACTTCGTATATGCTATCTCATTTGATCCTCACAGCTACCCTGGGAAGTAGAGGCTGTTTTATTGACAGGCAGTTGAGGCAAAGAGAGAAAATGCCAAAGGTCACATAGCTGGTAAGTGTTTGAGGCAAGATCTGAACTCAGTCTTTCTGACTTCAAGTTTGTCACTCTATCCACTGCACCATCTAGCTGCAGAAAAGTAGAGAGACCTATCCTCACTAAAGGAGCTTGGCACCATCACCCAGGACTCCAGCACAGAGTCCAAATGACAGAGGGATTCTCTATGGGTCATAAGGTTATCCTGCTTTAGTGCTGATTGCTCTGAAACATTGCAGAGCCTCCTACCTGAAATTCATAATTGCTTAACGGAGTTTGGTCAAATTCTCCACAAGATGAAAAATGCCTATTGTGCAGACCTATATAGATATGAGTAACCCCTACTAACTGTTAGGTTCCACTCTATGGGGCAAATTTATACCAAAAAGAATTAGCCTTAGTCATTCACCTAACATTGATTATGTGTCTACTGTGTGCTAGGCATTTCTTGTAATAATGTGGTTATAAAATGGCTTATGATTATGCCCCTGGTTAGAGAGTAAAATTTTCTAACAGGTTGGGAAGTTGAGGTCCCAGTTTTCTGCTAGGAGGCATCACTCTCTCTTTTGTGACTCTCACATCTGTCCCATGACCTCATGCTACAAATAGAAGGATACCAGGCAATTTAAGGACAGGGTAAACCACAGGTGTTTATGAGAATGCATTCTTTAGCAGAATTTTTAAAAACATATTAAGCAATGGTATTGCAGATAGAATTAAGAGCTATTAGTTACTACTGTTCATTTTCCTTTTTTGTCCCCTATGAGGATCCTATCTAGCTACCAAAGCAAACATCTATTACACAAAATAGAATCACATACCTCTCTGTTCATGTAGGTGTTATCTCTCATGGTCTTAACGAAGGGAACTGCAGGTGTCATGGTCCCTTCTACCTCAGTCTCATTGCTCCCACAGGGTACCTACCAATTCTCCTTTTCTCTCAAGGGCCCTCAAAACTCCCTATGCATGTGAAAAGTCCTTGCCCTCCAGGCCTGGCCTTATAATAACTTCCTCTCTTTCCAAAATGGGTCTTTGTGGCCAGCCAAAGCTTTCCAGTGGTTGTTACATATACATTTAGATAAATATACCATGAGGGTGATCTATCAGTACACAAATCTTGGACAGACATTGCAAATGGACAATAAAACTGGTCCAGAATTTAATAGGATGGAGAAAGCAGGATGGATTGATTATAAGAACCTGTATAGTGTTTTCAGTGCTTCTCCCTGAGACAAACAAACAAAAAAATCCCCCATTTTTCTGATGTTAACCTTCTTGTGTTGCTATCTGGCATTCAAATCAAGGAATATGATAATCCAAAAGCAGGCTGCAATTGAGAGAGCACAGTGGCTGTGAACATGCGGCAGTATATTACTAATACATAAAAAAATGAAATAAGAAATATCACTTAAGATATGACAGAAAAAGCAGGTAAGACAAAATAAGGGATAACGGACAGAAAACCCTGTTTGCCTCAGTTTCCTCATCTGTAAAATGAACTGGAGAAAGAAGTGTAAACCACTCAACTATCTTTGTCAAGAAAACCCCAAATGGGGTCATGAAGAATCAAAAATGACTGAAACAAGTGAACCACAAAGTTTAATGAAAGCTTGGCAAGTCTAACATCAATTACTTAATCGTATAGCAGTTAGAGGAACCTATGCCTCACTCCCAGCTGAGTTGTCCTCTCAAAACGACTTACAAAAAAATCAATCTAAGAAGTTTGGGAGGGGCAGCAAAGGGTTTGCTCAGATATTACAAATGGTCTTAAGCAACTTTGGGGACACTATGCCCCAGCAGATGCTATAAACATTCATTCATTCACACATTTTTTTGAGCTACTATAACCATAACATTCTGCTGACCAATGGAGATTACCTTAAGGAATCTATTTAGAGAAATATATCTTTAAGTCATATTTGAACATGGTTTACTAAAAGCATTCTTGTGTACCTTAATGAATGGCCCCCATTTCAATGTAATAATGCTTAAAAACAACTTTTAGTAGACACACATTTTTAAGATATGACTTAAGACTTGCTAATGTTGGCATGTCAGATAACCTACTTCTTAGTGGATAAGAGGTTTTCATGCTTTTAGTAACAAACTGTTGCTAATATTATTTTCCAGTAAATTCCCTATTTTGACATTTGTGGTATCGTAGAAGGAGAGCTTAAAGCTGGAAGGAACCTCAATAGTCATCCAGTTCAATCTATACCACCCAAATAATACCCCTTTAATATATATATATATATATCTGACAAGTGTTCATCTTCTATTATTGTTTCATTTAGGAAATACCCATTGCTTTCTGAGAGAGCCCATTCCAATTTGTAAATAGATCTAGTTGTTAGGAAGTTCTTCCTTATATGAGTCTAAGTTTGCCTATTTACATCTTTGACTCATTGCCCTCATTTCAGCTACTTAGGGCTAAGAGGAACAAATTGCAGCCCTCCATCACATTTTTTCATGTGATTAACAGAATCACATCATTTGGAGCTGTAAGGGACCTCAGTAACCATCTGTTCCAACCCCTACCCCTAAATAATCCCTACTATGACACAGCCAACAAATGGTCATCCAGTCTGTTCCTGAAGACTTTCAAATCTCTTGACAAAGTTCATTATATTTTTGGAGTGGTCTAATTGGTAGGTCGAATGGTGCAGTGGATAGAGCTCTGGGGCCTGGAGTAAGGAAATCTCACTATGTAACCCTGGGCAAATCACTTCACCTGTTTGCCTCAGTTTCCTCATCTGTAAAGTGAACTGAAGAAGGAAATGGCAAACAACTCCAGTATCTTTGCAAAAAAAAAGATGGTGTCACAAAGAGTCAGACAAGACTGAAAAATGACTGAACAATTGTTAGGAAGTTATTCCTTATATTAACAGTTCTTTACAACTTCTACTCATTGCTATTAATTCTACCCTTTGGAGCCAAACAGAACAAAACTAATCCCTTCTCTCTATGATAGCCCTTTAAATACTTGAAGAAGTAATCATGCCCTCTTAAGTCATCTTTTCTCAAAGCTAAGTGTGCTCAGTCCTTTCAAATGCTCTTTATGTGACATCATTCTAGCAGTCCTCTTCAAATTGGGGCATCTAGAATGGAACTCCAAATGAGGATTGTCTGCCAGATGAATATTCTTCTCTGTCTTCTCTGGACAGAGAATGAATGAATTATCACCTTCTCATTCCTGTAAGCCATGTCTTATAGTCCAAGATTGTGCCAACTTATTTGGCTACCCCATCAAAATGCTGACTCATGGTAAGATTGTAGTCTACTAAAAACCATAGGTATTTTTCAGATAGATTATTGTCTCTCCATCCCTTATCCTGTATTTATGAAGTTGATTTTGTGAACCCAAGTGTAAGACTTTAAATTTGCAGTCACTGAATTTATCTTATTAGATTCAGCCCAGTTCTCTAGCCTGACAAGATTTTTTTTGATGCTTACTTGGTCATCCAGTGTATTATCTATCCCTTCCAGCTCTGTGTGATCTATAAATATTATAAGCATGCCATTTATAACATTATCCAAGTCAGTCAAAAACAATTATCATGTCCTCTGCTCCACTTCTGATCTCCCAGTCTTCTCTTCTCCAGGGTAAACATCCTCAGGTCCTTCAATCAATCCTTTCATGGCATGAACTAAAGACACTTTACTCAACATTAAAGTTAAGACCTGGGTTTCAATTTTATACATATGTTTATCTATGTACATATATTTGAATGCATGCATTTATATTTATATATATAATACATATATACACATATACATATATATAATACACATATACATATATATATACATGTATTCTGACTGAAGTTTAAAAATAAAATCAGGACTGGCAATAAAGATATCAGAAAAAGTTGACTTCAAACCAGAAAAGATAAAAATGGGCAGGTTAAGGGTATTATATCATGGTGAAGGGCAGAATATAAACAATATTTATTAATCTTTCAGCACATTGCTTCCCCTCCTTTAGATACTCTTTAATTTATTAGTATCTTTCCTAAACTTCCTTTATAAATATAAGATAATTAATCCCAAAGAGAAATATGAAAAATTGGTCATGAGGTTGAAAGCAAATGAAGCATTTTAAATACATCACATGGCTTAGCTAAAGTTAATTAAGAAAACATCTATGCATCCTGTAATGGTTGTTAGTTCTGGAACATTGAATTTGACTTAATTATATTTTCTTCCCCTGTGAACCTTATAAGCTTAATCAGTATGCCCCCTTCTTCCGTTTATAACATGGAACACCTTATTTGCATGATTACAATTATATCTCTCTACATTTTATATATTTCCTCTCTGGACCTATTAAATCTGCTAAGGTAGCAAAATTGTACTGCATTTCCCACAATTTGCACTTACTTCTCATAAATGCTTGGTAATTGTCCCATAGTTGGCTTTGAAATTTATCTTCAAGTCCTCTAAAATGGCAAAATAAAAAAACAGCAAAGAGTCCAGTTCTGGTATGACTCCTTTAATAACATAAAAACATCCCACTCATGGCTGAAAAGAGGTGAGAGAGAAGTGGAGGACTGAAGGGATATAGTTATTTAGCTGGAAGTCTCCAGAAACAGTAGGAGAATGAGGGAGGAGAGGAAGCCTATCCATTTCTATAAATTATGCCAAGTTATTGCTACATGTAGAACTACAGACTGTGGCATCTGCCACCAATTTCACAGGAAGCAACAACTGGGCAAACTACCTCAAGTATTTCCAAACTTTAATACGCTGCCCTTCAGCTGCCAGGCAAGTCCTCAATGCAAGGAGCCAATCCTTACCTTAATAGAGAAGGCTGTCAGTAGTCCCTTCATCTCCCCAGTAGCCAGAAGGCCCATAAGGTACTACACCCTCCCCTACTGAAGCCAATGCAATCTTCAGCCAAAGGAATTTCTCTTTTCCCCAAAAGGCTCAATCTCCAACTCTGCAGAAAGAATCAACAATGTCCCCTAATGTCAACACAGACTGCCTCTAAGCTAGCAGGGAAGGCAACAGCTACTCCCTTCCTGAATACCGATAGTTCATCTCTAGTTCAGAGGTCATTGTTCCTACCTCTGGAAGGGAAAGGAGAGGAGAATAAGTATTTGTACATACATACACACACAAATATACCATATATATATATATATATATATATATATATATAGCACCTACTATGTGCCAGGCACTATGCTGAGTATTTTTACAAATAATATATAATTACTACAATCCTGAGATGTAGGTGTTGTCCTTATGTCCATTTTACAGTTGAGGAAACCATGGCAAGGGTCAGCTAGGTGGTGGAGTGGATGGGGCGCTGGACCTGTAGTTAAGAAGACTCATCTTCCTAAGTTCAAATCTGGTCTCAGACACTTATTAGCTATGTAATCCTGGCAAGTCACTTCACCCTGTTTGCCTCAGTTCCCTCATTTGTAAAATGAGCTGGAAAAGGGAAAATAGCAAACCACTCCAGTATCCTTGGCAAGAAAACCCCAAATGAGGTCATGAAGAGTTGGAAATGACTGAAACAGCTGAAGAACAACAAAGTGGAGCAAACAGAGGCTAAGTGAGTTGCCCAGGATCACACAGTTAATAAGTAGGTGAGGTCAGATTTGAGCTCAGGTCTTCTTGACTCCAGCTTACACTGTCATGTCACTGGCCTAGAAGGTAATGATCTGAAAGGTGATAGTTATCACCTTTAGTTCCAAGAGCACTTCAGTTGAGCTTCCTACCTAGAATTCCCCTTCCAAACCTTTTTCAACTACTACCACCTAAATGAATACACTGGAATCCAGAACAACTACCTAGCCTCTACACTTCTGCCTCATCCTGAGAGGAAGGAGTCACAAAATGAATAAAGTAGAAAAAGTGATAAGGGGGAAATTAATAAAACATAGAGCGACAGAGATCTATAAGAGCAACATAGTAAGTAGACTTCCAGCATTCCACATCATGCCTTAGAAAGAAAAGCAAGAAAAATAAAACTGACTGAACAGACAATGAACAAGTCAAAGGAAAACTTGGACATTAAAGAAATTCTGCAACATAAAGGATCATAGGAATAAAACAACATTAGAAATGTTGAAATGTCCCTAGAATAGATTCAAGAATAAAGGATAAAATAAATCAATAAATTCTTTTGAGGGATTCAATAAAGACTCAGCTCACATTAAAAAAACATAGAAAGTAATAACAATTAAAAAACAAAGTAATGGAGAAGAACTAAAAGCGTCAGTTAACAGCAAATGGTAGAGTAAATATAGAACAAAGATTATTGGACAATGATAAATGAATTTTAGAAGCACTTAATGGATATGAAGCTAAAGTAATAGATTTAAAGAAGAGCAAGAAGTTTGAGCATTAAATTAATCAGCTTTTCACAATATATTGAAAGAGAAAAGAGACACTACATTTGAAGAGTTAGAGAAAATGTTTCAGAGTGGACAAGATTGGTAACTCTCTAAAGTTGAAAAAAATTCAAAGAACACTAGCACAGAGAAATACTAAACATAAATTATCTAAGCATACAATTGTTAAATTTCAGTTTTAAAGACAAAGAAAGTTTCCTTCAAGCTTTGAGAAACTAAAAAAAAGTAATTAAAAACTACCAAGTAAAATATCATCAGAATTTTTTTTTAGAAACATCAGAATGATGATAAACCCAGACAAAAATATTCATGATATAGGATTAGGTCCCCAAAATAATTTATCTTTTAAACTTTAGCATATAACTTTAATGTAAAAGAATGTATTTCAAAAATCATCAAGACACTCTAAAATAATTTGTCAACAAGGCAAGGCAACAAGCAAAAAGAAAGCCAGTTCTTGTCCTCAAGAAGCTTTCATTCCAATGAGGACAGCCAACATGTGTAAGGGAGCTGAAAAGCAGTGAGGTGGGGTAAAGGAGGAGGAGAGTCAGAGGGATATGATTTGAAGTCTGGAAAGTCAGAAGCAAAGCCAGGAGGAATAGAATAGAGGAAGGCTGGCCTAAGTCTCAATCCAAAATGGAGGTCCTATGAAAAACTCTCCAGTGGGAGAAGGGGGCCCAACATGGCAAAGTATGAAAAGACTGTAGGAGCTGAAAGAAGTTCCAGGGTAAGTTGGCAGTTGAGATAGATTAGCAAAATCGCAAAAATCAGAAGCAGATCCAGAAGGGGAACAAAACCCAAACTAAAAAAAAAGAAAGACTGTACGTAATAGGGCAGGAATTATAGATCTACTGAAAAATAAATATTTGCAAGAAATATCATAATTTAATTCAAAATAAGACCTATAAATTTCGCAGCATAATGAGATCAAATTATCAGGTTTGATTTTAAAATATGTAGTACAATTAGCAAGTAAGAAAAATGTTTAAAATAAGTCCATATTTGTAAATAAGCTGGCATTTGAAACAAATAAAGAATGATAACAAGAGAAGGATATGAGCACAGTTGTCCAAAAAATTTTGAACTATTAAAAATCTTATGAAATAATGGTCTAAATAATTAATAATAAGAAAATGTGAATCAAAATAATGCTGAGGTTTTCCCTCACACTAAGAAAATTGGCAAAGATGACAAAAAAGTATATTTTAGAGGGGTAGTGGAAAGCCAGGCACGCTAATGCATTGCTAGTCAGGCCGTGAATTAGTTGGACCATTCTTGAAAGTAGTTTGGAACTGTGAAAAAGGGTGATTCGAATGTGTGCACTCTTTTATCAAATAAGATATTTGTAAAAAAAAAAAAAAGTGCTTAGTACAATGCCTGGTCAATAATAGGCATCAGATAAATGTTTATTCCTTTCCTCTTTCTCCCCTCTTCTTGAACCTTATCTAGAGATTCCACTCCTAAGCATATTCCCTAAGGAGGTCAGTTGTCAAAAAAAGAAGAAGAAAGGCCCCACGTACAACAAAGTATTTATAGCAGTGCTTTTTATGGTAACAAAAAAATTGGTAGATGTCCATGGAGAATGAAGGACTAAAAAAATGGTGGTACATAAATGTAGACACATAGACTTATGTGAACTGAACCAGAAAAAACATGCCATGATTACAACAACGTAAACAGAAAGAGCAATAAAACTAAATTCTATGAGATTATAATGACCCCTCTTGACTGCAAGGAATAGATAGAAGAAGATACCCCTACCACCACCCTTCTCTATAGAGGTGAGGGGCCATGATGTAGAATGCTTCTTATAGCATTCATCTTTTTCAATACATTGGTTGGTTTTGCTTAACTTCTTCCTCCCCGTCTTTTAAAATTCTTTATTATAAGAGGTGGCTCTCTGGGAGGCTGTAAGAGAGGAATACATGGAGAAAAATAGGTTATGTGTCTTCCTCACGCTTCCAAACCCAGTCACTAGCCAAGTCTTATCAATTCTGTTTTCACAATGTCTCTCACATCTGTCCCTTTTCTTCTGCAATAGTATCCTAATATGGACTCCCAGCTTCTATCTTTTCCAGTTCCATTCTCTTCACAGTTTCCAAAATAATTGGAAGGGAGGAGAGTATAAAAAGACTGGAACCAGATTGTAAAGAGTTTTTTAATGCCAAACAAAGGACTTCCTGTTTTATCCTGGAAATAAGAGACACTAACTAAGAGACTTTTTTGAGGAGAGGGCAAGTAACATGCTAGTCATACATTTAAGATGATAGTGGACCCCACATGAGTAGTGAGGCCCACATGCAAAGGGGATAGAATGGGGTCTCTCCTTATGTGGCTGGGAAACAGAATAGATATCTTTAGCCTCTTTTCCCCCAACCATTCTTCAAGGGACTCTTTCATTTCTACCAGCAGTACATCTATCTGCTCCCTTAAAGATTGTTTGTCCAGGAAATATGATCAGGTACCATCTAATTTCTGATCACTTTGTAATTTTGGGGAAAGGGAGAACATTATCTCTTGTGTTCAAGGCTTGACCCCTTTCCTGTCTAATGCCACTTCCACAATGGACACACATAGTTTTAGCAGAGTCCATTTATCCAAATCATAGCAAAACAGCAATCAGAGAAGGTTTACGTAAAAGACTATGCCAAATAATATAGAGTGAAGGAGCTCTCCCACTGGAAATGAGATAACTCAGCTCAACCAAGAGAGAGAATCCTAGATCTCACCCAAGGGGAAACTCCCCAGAATCTCTAGAGTAGCAAGCTGGAGACTAGGACATGTTGGAGACTGCCAGCTCCTCTCATGTCTTCCCAGTCATTTCCTTCAGTAAACTGAAGTGGATTTGGCCTTTTCCTTCTTCTCTCTCAAAGGTGGAAACCAAGAGCTCCAGAGCATGAAGAAGACTTGAAGCTTGATGCATCCCTAAAGGGGATTTACTGACAACTGGAGCTCTTTCCTCTCATCCATTCCACCCCATTCTTCACACAAGGCAGAGCCTTCACCCCCATCAATAAAGAGAGAACCGTATACTGATGGACTTTGGAACAGGGGTTACATACACTTCAGGGGAATCACTTCAAGAATTTTGTGGAGGACAAATTGGAGTAGAGAGAGATTTGTGATAGAGAAATCAATTAGAAGGCTATTACAATAGTCAAGACAAAAAGTGAGGAGGGCTTGAACTAGCCTGGTAGCTGTGTAAAGGAGACCTGTATGAGAGATATTGTAAAGGTAGAGATTGTGAGGATTGACAATAGATTAGATTGAGGAGAATAAGGGTAAAGAGATGAGGATTATACCAAAATTGAAAACTTGGGTTACTGGAAGAATTGTAGTGCCCTCAGTAATAAGAATTTGTACAAAGAGAAGGGTTTGGGGCACAAGTGAAGATAATTCTGTGTTGAATACATTTAGTTTAAGTAGTCTAAGGGATATCCATTTTGAAACATCTAATCACCAATTGGTGATGCTGGATTGAAGCTGAGAAGTGGGTATTGGGAGGGGGAAGGAATAAGCATTTATACAGTGCCTACTATGTGCCAAATACTGGGCTAAGTAGGGCAGGTAGGTGGCATGTGGACAGAATGCTGGACTAAGAATCAAGAAGACCTGAGTTCAAATCTGGCCTCAGACACTTACTAGCAGTGTGGCCCTGGGCAAGTCACATAACTCTGCCCCAGTTTCCTCATTTGTAAAATGAGCTGAAGAAGGACATGGCAAACCAATCTGGTATCTTTGCCAAGAAAACTCCAAAAGGGGTCACGAAGAGTCCGAAAGGACTGGAAATGATTAAACTAGAACAACTGTGCTAAAAACATTACAAATGTTATTTTTTTTTTTTGATATTCACAACACCTCTTTGAGGTAACTGCTAGTATATTCCCATTTGACAGATGAGAAAACTGAGATAAACAGAGGTTAAGTGACCTGATCAGGGTCACACAGCTAGTTAAGTATCTGAGACTGTATTTGAACTCAGTCTTTCCTGACTCTAGACCTAATACTCTATCTGCTGCATCATCTAACTGCTTAGGAGAGAAATTAAGATTGGGTAAGTAGATTTGAAAATCATTTGCAGAGAGATAGTAATTGAAATCATGAATAATGATGAGATCATCGAGTGAGAGTATGGACTAGAAAAGAGTATCAGATAGCCCAGAGTCACTGATGAAGATCTAGCAGAAGAGATTGAGAAGTGACAAGACAGGTGGAACAGCCAAGAAAAATCAGCATTAGTAAAACTCAGAGAGGAGGGAGCATAAAGGAAGAGTTGGTGATTAATGGGTAAGAAGGATAAGAATGAAGAATAAGCCGGTGGATTTGGTGATTAAGAGATCATTAGTGACTTTGGAGAGAATGGTTACAGCTGAGTGATGAGGTCAGAAACTGCAGGGTTTAGAATGGAGGGGAAAAGGGCTGATACTGAGTACAGAAAACCCATAACATGAGAAAACATTATTCTCCTTTTGCCCCTTTCCCATAGTAATATTTATTTGGCCAATGCATGAGTTTTATGAGGAGGAGTATTTTTAATTTCCTCCTGAAGATGGCGACACTAGACTGTGTGCTAGTCTTTTTTTTTTTTTCTCTTAATGTTCTTAGGGGAAAGTTCTTGTAAAATAGTAATATTGAAGTATAAAAGGATATATATCATTAAAACAATATGAAAAATGCAAAAAAAAGAGTAATGAACATTCTATACAGGACTGTACAGAGGAAAGCAGTGAAAATAGATAATTGAACTCTCTGCATAACTGGAAAAGTTATTTTTCTGATCTCTGGGTTATTTTTATTTTTGTTTGGTTTTTAATGGGTATTTTTTTCTCCTGACTTGTTTTCCGGCAGCAGCAGTATCCACAAATAGGATGTATGAAGTAAGAAAGGGATTATTTATTGTAACAGATTAAATGATTATCTATCAAAAATGAATTACAACATACTCTTCCATTCCAGGCATTTTGTTCTTTAGGGCTGGTCAGTGAAGTGTGTCATTAAATCTTCTGGGTACATTTTTTTTTGTTGCGATTATCCACATCTACATGGATAGAAATACTTTTTGAAGCATTTGTGGGAAACTCACAGATTCATTCATCTAGTGCTCCTGAAAGCTTTTCTTTTTATACAGCACTGAAAAAAATATAAGGATGTTGTGACCATGACAAGTAGAGTAAATTAGTCAAGAAACATTTCAATAGCCATGATCCATGAAGCTGTTCTGAAAAACAAATGAAGAAGTTTGGTTGTCATGGCTGGCTAACACCCAGATGTGGGGAAAACAGCAGTGTTTAGGGCTAACTAGGAAATATAATAATCTCAACTTTCTTCAGACACAGACTAAAATGTAAACTTGTTCAGATTTTTACTTAAAAAAAACAAGCTTTCCTGATGTTAATTTACATTTGGGTAATTTGTTGGTAACATTCCAAAGATTTTTATTGCCTTTTAGTTCTGAAATGTGAATCAAACTTTGCATGAAACATCACAAAATATTAGATGAAAATGTTTTGGAAACCATCCCCTACCCCACCCACCCCAGACTAAGTTTTCACTAGTATATCACCAGTCTCGTTTGAAATGAAATCATTTTAAGCGGACTTTGGTAATTTGCACCTATAATCTCTTCAACTGGGGAGTTTGAGAAAGGTGGATTATTTGAGTTTAGGAGTTCTGAGTTGTCCTTGGGCTAAAATTGAGAGGGTACCCAAACTGACCCAGGCCAGAATAAGGAGCAAGTAAAAACTTCCACGTCAATCAGCAGTGGAATCAGTCGTGTAAGTGGACTCCACACTTCTGGCCTGAGTGAGAGGGGGAAGCCCAGTTTTGTCATCCTCCTCCCTAAAAAAGAAATAATTCTTGACAAATATTTTTAATTTCCACTCACACGTAGAGTTTACTTAGTAATTATTGTAAACAAGATATGCCATATAGTATCCTTGTACTTTTAAGAATAATAAATACAGTGGGATGGCAGAATTCTTTTCTAACAAGCCTTTTCTTTCTGAGTTGGTTTATTCCCACAAACTGGCATACTGGCAAACTGAAATCTCCCAAAGGCAGTTGCTCTCTCAGGGCTTTAGGGATAACTATGTGAGTGTCTACTCCCACTCCTTGAGCTTTTGCCCGTCTATCAGTGTATTTCCCAGTATTAGTAATTACTCTTATTTATCTATATTTAAACAGATACTAAAATTACTAAATATATTTGTTGTTGTTAAGCTATTTTAGTCATGTCCAATCCTTCATGACCCTGTTTGTGGTTTTCTTGGCAGAGATACTGGAGTGGTTTGCTAAATATATATGCTACATTAATAAACAAGAGAAATAATAAACATAAGACATAAAAATATTTATATATGTATGTAGATAGAGATAGATTTATACATACTATCTATAATATTTTTGGCTATGACCAATATTACTGCAAAAGTTACCTTAGACTCTTAAAATATCAACAGATGATATTTTAAGCTGGCTCATTTTTACTTGTCTAGAAACTCAGTATTATTCCATTTCTTGTCTCTCCCTTCTCTGATCTCTTTATTTCTTTCCTCTTTGTGTCTTCTTTAGCTTCTCTCCAAGCTAATACTTTTGATAGTCTCTACAATTTATCAAAAGTCCTCATAGATTAAAAAGTCAAAAATACATTCATTCTCTTTGACTCCATACAGAAAGGTATATAGTACAAATTTTTTATAGATCTTCTTGGATCACAGATCACCTATCTTTTTCCTTGCTCATTTCTCATCTGTTACTCCCAACTGTCAGAACCAAGAGTTATTTTCTTAATATTCTATTGGCAACTTAAAATTGCAGTAACAATAGCTGTTTTCATATGACTCTTAAAGAGACAGTAATAATCTCAGTACCTTATTCAAAGCAAGAATGACATTTGTCTTTGCCTTTGCCCCTTCCAATCAGCAAAATTGCCAAAATCTAAAAGGGGCAGCACCTTACACATTTATGCAGAAGTCATAAAATATTTTTATTATACGAATTATCTCATTTGATCCCCAAACAAATCTGTGAGATAGTACAAATATTATTATATCTATTTTATAGATGAAAAAACTGAGATCCAGGGAAATTATACGGCACTGCCCAGTAACAATAGCTGACATGTATTTAATGCTTTAATATTTACAAAGCATGTCAGTCATCTCATTGGAACCCCACAGCAACCCTATAAGATCAATACTACAGACATTATTGTACCCAGATACAGATGAGAAAGTTGAAACTCTAGGATGTTAAGTGACTTATTTGTGATCACATGGATAATAAATAGCAGGGGTAAAATTTTAACCTAGGTCTTCCTAATTCCAAATTTAGCCCTCTATCCATCAGATCAGGCTGCCTCCTAAATAAAAATGCATTGTGTTCAAACAGAGCTTCAGAACTAGTAGGTGTCCGGTTTCCTGAGAGTTCTTTGTACAACACCATACTACCCATTTAAAGGAGACTTTTAACCTTCCCCATCATTATCCACTCATTTGTCTTTCTTTTTTGATATTATTAATTTAGTTTGGGACCAAGTAGTTCTTTCAACATTCATCCCCTTCATTGTCATTTATCTACAAAACTGTCAAAATACTTTTCCAAATTAATGGCCAATATGCTTAATCCCAGGTGAAGAGGTTTAGTTAGTCTGCTGATCGTCCGTTTTATGATTCCATCTAACAGTCTCATTTATCTACAAGATCCCAATTCTCTTGCCAGCATCCCTTGACTAATGAATCATTCATCTGCTGTATAGAGTTGTCCTTTGAATTTAAAATAAATGGCTTTTTACATGGTGTAAATTTTTCCCCCATGTTGTATTACTTGCCATCGACACTGAAGAGATGACCTAGCATTATGAGCTAGGATTCTAGGGGAACTTCAAGAGGCTTGAGTTAAACCTCATACTTCCAAACTACCAAGCATGACTGCTGTGAACCAAGAAGCAATGGGGCAGACCTAGAGTAGATTGAGTTAACTGTGCCTCATGGTGCAAAGTGGAGAGGGTGCCCTAACTAGTCCAGGCCAGATAATAGAACAAGTAAAACCTTCCATGTCAATCAAAAGTAGAATCAGTCCTGTGAGTGGACAGTGCATTTATTTGTGACCCAGCTGTAGGTCTTGTGGGTTACGTAAAAGCAATTTTAGAACTTCAGTGGAGGAGCTCCTAAGACCACTGGGAACTAACTTCCTTGCTAACTGCTTTTAATTTCCTTGCCAGGGGTTTTAATATACATTTTAAAACCTTGCTGAATCACTTTTTACTGCCTTGGAAACTGCTTTTACCTGGGGATTGTCGGATATATTTGTTTTTCAGTAAAGGAATTCTTCACCAGAACATTCAGACTCTGGGTGACCTATTATACTAGACATGCCAGCATGACATGCCATACTAGAACCACAGGAGGGACATCTGATTTGTGCCAACTCTACTGCCAGGCCTTTGAATGAGATGGCAGACATGCCTGTGGCCTGTGGCCACAGGCAGGGGGAATCAAAAGAAAGCAAAATGAATAAGGATCAGGAGAGGCACAAGGAGAAGCAATACTCTAAGTCCAAAACAGTTCTGGACTCTCCACTATGGCAGTGGGAGAATTCACAGAGATACTTGGGTCTCTCCTTCTGCCCCCTCCCCTTCAGGAAGAAAGCTCAGTCCCTGTAAAGCAGAAGACACAAATGTGAAGAGGAAAGCAAATCACTTTCCCCCACCCTTCCACTCTTATTTTACTATGTTATGGAAATGCTATTTTATTTCCTAAGTTCAGAATAAAATTTTTTAAAAATTTAAAAAATAAAAAAGGAAAGCAAAAATCTTAGAAAGATTCTATGAAAGTGAAATTATCTTCAACTGGAGTTCTATTGTCCCATAAAAAGGTAGTGTTACCTTTCTCACCAGTCCAAGTGCCTGAGACAGATTCCACTGATGTAATTGTGTATCTTCAACTGTTAGGAGAGACTTTAAACATTATTGGACACTACCAGTGTGAATGGTGGCTATTTATGGAAGTCTGTCAGTGTTTCTAGATACTATTATCATCCGTGCTCTCAGCTCCTTGGCATGTCTGACCATACAAGTAACCTGCATGACCGTTCTATGTAGGACCTGTCAAATACATTAGATAACATTGCCTGAGCCATATCTGGACATTGACTGTGAAGGATCCTGGGACATAAACTTTATCCTACCCTATTGCTGGTTCATGTATACTATGTGGATTATTATAGGTCCCTTTTACTGACTTCTAGGTTATATCAACCTGGAATTTTTCAAATTTTCTGTCCTTGGACATTTTTCCTGACTATCTCCCTCTCAAACACACATACAACTTTGGTTCTGTTGTGTTTTATATTGTGTCTTTGTACTGTCTGTTTTCCATTCCTAGATTCCTATTCCTCCTAACTTTTGCCTCTTAGACTTCCTGGCTTCTTTAAAAACTCAGCTCAAATCCTACCTTCTGCAGGAGACCTTTCCGAGTCCCTGTCCCACCCCCAACTACCAGTATTTTCCCTTCTGAGATTTTCTTCCATCTTGTCTGTTCAGGCTTTTTTCAGTCATGTCTGACTTTTCATGACTCCATTTGGAGTTTTCTTGGCAAAGATACTGGAGTGGTTTGCTATTTTCCTCTCCAACTGATTTTACAGAAGAGGAAACTGAAGGAAAGAGGGTTAAGTGACCTGCCCAGGGTCACACAGCTAGTAGTGTTTGAGACCAGATTTGAGCTCAGGAAGATGAGTGTTCTTTACTCCAGGCCCAATACTCCATCTACTGTACCACTTACAGATCTTGTGTATACCTATTACTTTATGTGTTGACTTCCCCATTAGATTGCAAACTCCTTGAATGTAGGAACTGCTTTTTCCCTTTCCTTGTATCCCCAGCACCTAGGATAGTAGATTGAGCATAGAAAGTGTTTAATAAATGTTTGCTAACTGGCTGATCTTCCCAGGGACAGTGGATTGGGTGACTCTAAAAGATCCATTAGGATATACTGGATTTAGTGGGTCTCAATCTGGCTACAGCATCCTATACTCAATTCCTTCATTTTAATTATTCTTGTAATAAGAAACATCACAAGTTTGAAATTTTAAGAAATGTTTCTTCTGTTATGAAAATTTTTGTACTTTAGCATAAATCCCTGTCATGATCATGGGATTGCAATAGTCCTGTGACAATTGAAATCTTCCATGTAAATTATAAATAACAGGTCACCCTTGTATGTCTGAACTCATTGGCATACTTTACAAAGAGTTTCAGAGAAGTCAGCTTTCGACTTATTTTATAACAACTATATCAGATGAAAATGAGTCCAAACTTCCCAATTAAATATTAATGGAAAATATGGTGATAGCTTACTGTCTTAATTACATATGGCACTTACCCTAGGTTTCCTCTTAGGAAAACTGTACTGCGTCCACATACTTTGATAAAGATAAAGTTCTGAATTCATTTCCAGCTGAAACATCAGGAAGATCACTGACAACCTGCAGTACGCATTGGTCTCTGAGCTATTAATAAACAGATGTCAACCCAATGCACCACTGTCCATCCGATCTAACATCTGTACCACAGAGGCTGGAATGCTGGCTGCTCCAGGCAGTCTGCATCATATTTCTGAAAATGCTGACAGATTGTTTCATAGCATATAGCCAGAATGCTGTATCCCTGACTCCTGTGCCAGCCCTGCAGCCTGAATTGTCTTTGTAGCAGCAAATTTCTGGAGGGTTAGTCCTTTTTTTAACCTCTTTCAATCTGTGATTGTGCCTGATCACTGACACAGGAAATTAAATCATTGCTGAGTTTTAATTAAGATCCGTAGGTATAGATATTTGGGTCAAGGAATTTTATAGCTTGATTGACCATTTCTTATATCTCACTTTTATATAATGGTTCATAGATTTTGACCAGGAAGGGAAATTAGAGGTCAGTCAGTCTAATCTGCTCATTTTACAGATGAGAACACTCATTATAAACTCCTTGGATGCAGGGATTATTTTTGCCTTTCTTTGTATCCTAGTGCTTAGCACTGTATTTGGCAAATACTAACCACTTAATCAATCAATCAACACTTATTAAGCACCTACTGAGTGTCTGGCACCATGCTAAGGCTGGGAATACAAAAAGAGGCAAAAGTCAGTGACTACCCTCAAAGAGCTTACAATCTAACCTAATAAATGCTTGTTGATCAAAGCCCAGAAATTTTAATGATTTGTCTTTAGCCTAAAAGGGCCAGGGTCTCCCATTGCATCCTGGGCCACTTCCAGTCATCCTGATGAATATCCAATCACCAGACCCAAATGGCTCAAGGAGAAAGTGAGGCTGGTGACTTTGCACAGCTTTCCCTCACTCAAATCAAAGTCAACTGTAAGTCATGTCATCATTTCCCTGACGTCATGGTCCTCTTCAAAAATGAAGAACAAACACAACCATTGAAGTTAAGAAATTGAAATATTCTGACTTTTTGAAGGTCATAAAGTTTTCCTCTATTAAAGGATGAGAAGAAAAAGAGACAGTGATCCTCTCCTTCTGTTCCACCAATGTACTTTCCTCTCAGGAGCCTGGCTGGATCTACCCTTCCACTAGGCTGGTCTGCTATTGGAATACTTGACTGCTACTAGTTTGCTGCTTTATGCAAACCCCACAGAGCATGACTGATTCTCTTCAATCAACCATAAGAAATGAATTATGTAGCATTATCTGCTGCCATTCAATTCAAACCTTTGACTGACTGATTGACTTAATTGTGGCTTCTAGGAAATATTAACATCTAGTTTATAACTTTGATTGATTGGTTCCCTAACCATGAAATCAAAGAGATTTCACCTGTTAAAAACATCAATTCTTCAAAAACTGTGAAGCACCTATTATGTGCTCAGCACTGCGCTAAATGCTAGGAATAAAAAAAAAGCAAGAGACATTCCCTTTCAAGGAGTTCACAATTTAATAGGTATCAGGATATAGAGTATTTTGTTAGTTATAGTAATTAGGACTTCTTTTACATTTATTCAGTCAATGATAATAGGAGTAATCAACTGAGTCTCCCAGAACCATATGCAATACCTTGGACCACTTCTGGAGGACTTAAAGGATTTGGTGCCTTGGAATGACACAGCTCCCACGATATCAGTGTCAAAGAGGACTAGCTATTAATGCAGGAAGAATAGTTCATTAAATAGACCTTAAAAAAAGTGACCCCATCCTTTGGTGACCTCTCTTCTTCCCTCTTCCAGCCTCCAGAATGTTTGGTATCTTCCTTTCCATTATCTTTCTCTCTTTCCTCTCCCCTCCCCCATAACTTCTCATGAGGAGTAGAACATGGAGTAGAACCCTCTGCTACCCTTAGTAGTTATGGTGCCTTCAAACAAAATAGATGAACTTGAGCCTCTGGTTGCATTATTTTACTTTGTGTTTCTTTCCCTGAGCATAGATAACCAAACTGATCATGAGAAATGGACTCTTGGATAGTTACCCGAGGAGATCCTGAGTTCCTCAGTCAATGCCAGATATACATTAAGATGACCTCCTTGGACTGAATATGGTGATTCTTGGAGAAGACAACCACATGGACAAGAAAGAGTCCAAACCCTGGCCTGGCTTCCTCTTAAGACATGGAACTTGAAGAATGTCAAGGTGTCAAACTCAAATAGAAATGGATCCCTGGTCACATATTGGCTTAGAAAACCACAAATTAATATTGCCTATGTTGTATCATACTTTTATTTATTTTGTTAAACATCTCCTAATTACAATTTAATCTGATTCTGGCCACAGTCACTGGACAGCTTGAGGTCATGCGTTTGAAGCCTCCATGGAAGAAGACAATAGTTAGGTTGGAAGGTGAGATGCATATTGAGTAGTCCCATAATATATTTCATATTTGGGTGTTTTAATTATCATCCTCCTGAAGAGCATAATTGTATTTGTATAATTCATTTTTAAGTCTTTGTTAATTATGCCTATGGATTGAGAATTGGGAGTTTTTTTGTTTTAAGCATTTTTTTTGGAGTGGAAGGGAGACAAATAAGTTGTTCTCTGCCCAACCTTCATTGTGTGTTGAGTATCTTTCTACTCCTCTTTTGGGGAGCAAATCATGGTCATAAGATAAACCAAAATTTTAGAGAATTTGTAGTGGAGATCAAGGATAGGGGTGCAAAGAGCCAGAAAATTCAAGAAAATAAGCCTCCATCCTATGCTCTTTTCTGTTTCATTTTGGAGAGAGAAAGGCAGGCAGGTGGCAAAGTGCACAGAGTGCTAAGCCAGTAGTCAGGAAGACCTGAATTCAAATATGATCATAGACACTTATTAGATTATAAAATGGGGATAATGAGAACACTTATCACTTAAGGTTGTTGTGAGGATCAAATGAGATATTTGTAAAGTGCCACTTAGTACAGTGCCTGGCACATTAATGATAAATGCTTCTTTCTTTCCTTCTTTATACCCTTTGATTTAATTTAGCCTTGTTTAAACATGAATTATTTTTAAAAGCTATTGAAAAGAAAAAAGGAAAATGCACAACAGTAATATCAACTATAATAATCACCCAGAAATTAAACCAATATAAATTAACTGCTACAACAAAGAGATCAAAAGAGCCCAGAAAGCATCTTCATCAGCAAACATTGGGCTTACTTGCTAAATGGAGAGAGGTGACTGCCAAAGGTGACACTGGGTTAAAATATAAACTCATTTATAAAATCTTACAAAGGAGGATAATGGATGATTGTAAGCAGTTACATCTCATAAAACAGGGGAAAGTAGAGGGCAAAACCAGTCTAAATAAAGCTTAGTAAGATATCTAAAAAACCAAAATCATCCCAAGGGCATTTAAGGACTGAAAAAAAAAAACAACAAATGTAAGAAAAAATGGAAAAGATTTGCAAAAACTATTATAACAAACACTTTTTTCCTTCAGGGATAATGGAACCACTTTGGTTGGACCCTACCATCAGTCTCTGAAGTGGTTATAGAGAAAGGAGAGATGGTATTAAGAGAATAGAGATGGGGGAAAGTGCTGGATTGAATCAAGTATATTATAGAGGAGACATCCTGAATGACAGTATAACTAGGGAAGAAGTAGGCTTGCACAAACAATATTCACTGATGGACCATGGCTTCATCATCTGATAATGGACCAAAAGATGTAGATAATAATAGGGCTCATCTTTATATAGCACTTTAAGATTTACAAAGCACTTTATAAACATTACCTAATTTTTTTCCTCACAATAGTCCCAGGAGGTAGGTGCTATTATTACCCCCATATTATAGATGAGGAAACTGAAGAAGATAAGGTTTAAGTGACTTGCTTGAAGGTCACATAGTTAGGAAGTGCCTGAGGCCAGAGTTGAATTCACAGCTAGCTCTCCAGTTCCAAGCCCAGCACTCTATCTACTCTAGCTACTGCCTAGCTGCCCCATATGATAGATGGGTAGATGTAATAGAAGTTTGAGAACTAGTTGGTCTCTTGAAATTTGTAGTCTATGGTAGTGAATGTAATGCTTGTGAACTCCCGTATCTATCCAAAGAGGCAACTTTTGACTATTCCAGTCTACCAATTGGAAAGCAGCATTGAACTGTGCTCTGGAGTTCTAGAAATACACACAAAATATGAGGGAGACAAATTGAGGGGAAGGTAGGAACCTCAGTATCTGAGCAGCAGCAGTAATTTGGATCAGTGTCCTCACCCCCACTCAGAACTTAATGAGTTAAGGCCTGAAGCATTAGTAGCAGAGGCCCAAGAGAAAAGAGGAAAAAGAAAAAGTCAGATTCAACAACTTCAGAGAAGAGAGAGATTGAAGAAGGCCATTGGCCCTACCAGAAGATTAGGGATAAAGATTACAATTTTCCCCAAATCCCGGAGGACTGAGGGAATTTCCAAGAAAAAATCTGTTCTTTCCCCAACATGGTCCATAGTCTTCTCATTCTTTAAACAAATATTTCTGGTAAATGGAATCATCTCTAGAAAATTGTTTCCTTGCTACATGTTCCCTCCCTTTTGTACGAGGGCTGTGTCAGTGGGAATAAAGTCTTTTTCAGTTGTTTCCAGCTCTTTGTGACTCTCTTTGGGATTTTCTTGGCAAAGATGCTAGAGTGGTTTGCCATTTCCTTCTCCAGCTCAGTTTTACAGATGAGGAAACTGAAGCAAACAGGGTTAAGTAACCTGCCCAAGATCACACAACTATTAAGTGTCTAAGACCAGATGTGAACTCAAGAAGCTGAGTCTTCATAAATTCAAGCCCAGAACTCTGTTCACTGCCCTAGCTAACTATCCCTTCTCTCCTTCCCGGGAATAAAAAAGAGCAGATGTTGTGGAGGTAGAATCGACAGAACTTGATAGCCAATTGGATATGAAGGGTCAATAGAGAACAGATTCGAAGCAGAGCAAGTGGTGAAGTTGGGAGGTAGGATAAGTTTGTTTATGAATAAGTTGAATATGATGTTTGGGTGGGACCTCATGGTGGAAATGTAATTAGGAAGGTGGCATGAAGTCTAGAGATTTAAAGAAAACTCATAGAAATGTCCATAGATTTGGGAATCTTCTGTTTAGATGTCACAGTTGAAGCCACAGAAGTGACTGAGAGGGAGAGGAAGAAGAATGTTTTACAAAATTGGTGACTTCCAAGCATTACACAGAAGAGAAAAAAGGGTCAGGCAATTTTAAAAATGCATACAAATGAACAAAAGGAACTGAACACACTTAAAGGTCAAATGGTCTAGATAAAGATTTAATGCTTACATATGGAAAGGGAAAAGAAAAGATTACAGGCATACATTGTTTTATTGCTTCACTTCTTTGTGCTTCTCAGATATTTGGATAAATTGAAAGTTTTTGGCAACCCTGTGTCAAGCAAGTCTGTTGGCACCATTTCTTCCAACAGCATGTGCTCAAATCATGTCTCAGTGTCACATTTTGATAATTTGCATTATATTTCAGACTTTTTAATTATTATTACGTCTGTTATGGTGTCTGTGGTTAGTGATCTTTGATGTTATTATTGTAATTGCTTTAGGTACCACAAACCATGCCCATATAAGACATAATTGATAAACGTGTTCTGACTATGCCACTGACCAACCATTCCCAGTCTCTCTGCCTCTCCTCAGGCCTCCCTATGCCCCAGACACTGAAATATTGAAATTAGGCCAATTAATAACCCTACAATGGCCTCTAAGTATTCAAGTGAAAGGAAGAGTCAATCAGTGCAGTGAACTTCTTTGTTGTCTTATTTTAAGAAAATACCACAGCTGCCTCAGCCTTCAGTAACCACCATCCCCATGGATCAGTCAGCAGCCAGCAGCACTGAGGCAAGACCCTTTGCCAGCAAAAAGATTACGACTCACTGAAGATTCAGTTAATGGTTAGCATTTTTTGGCAATGAAGTATTTTTAAATTAAGGTATATGTACGTTGAGGATTTTTTTAGACATAATACTATTGCACACTTAATAGTCTACAGTGTGATGCAAACATAACTCTTTTATATGCACTGGGAAACAAAAAAATCCGTGTAACTCTTTATTGTGATAGTCTGGAACCGAACCCATAATATCTCTGAGGTGTGCTTGTACCTTTTTGCCAATGGAAAGAAGTCCTTTGAGTTTCTTTTGGTTACAACAGAAAAAGTTTCCAATTTCCTCTCTTTTTTTAATCCCAGGATTCCCTGTGGCTATTGATGTCATTCCTGCCAGCAGAGGTTGCTGTGCTCAAGTTCATGGCTTATTAACAACTTCTGAAATGGGGAAAGATAACTTTACTTCAAAGAGGAAGCTTATAATGAAAAACTAAAAAAAAAAACAACCAAAAACCCACAATAAACACCAACCACTCTGAGTATGTTTTATAATTCACCTTGATCTTTTGGTCTTTAAGTGTAAGAGAAAGTTGGAAACCTAACTAGTTAGAGAAGATAGCTACTGCATATGAGGAGCTGAACACTGAACACAATCCTTTAATGAGTCAGGTTAGGTAAATAGAAAGTGAAGTGAAAAAAAAAGATCACATTCAGATGAAAAGGATAGTTCAGGCAGGGTAAAGCAATTACTAGGTGCAAATATCCCCACTGAGTAGTCAACAGAGCAAGGATATGGTGATAGACCTTGAAAGAAGAAAAGAGATTTTAGGATACTGATATTTTAAAAGTCAAGCAAACATAAACACATATTTTTTTTCCTAATAGGACCATGAATAAACAACCTCTTCATGCTAAGCCTGCTCTGAGAGTCAACATGCAGAGAGCACCTACTGGCCCATCATAATGTTTGCTCTCTAATGGGATAAAGCCACCCCTGGGCCAATACACCTGATCTGAGAGACCAAACAGAACAGTGCTTTCCCGATCCAAAGGATTAGTCCAAATATTAGAGGCTTCTGGGCCTTAGATGGACCCCTTGCATTATCCTAAAGACTTACCTTTGCAGACTGCACTAACATAAAAAGAGATGGATGTTTTATTGACTATATCACAGGGATGGGGAACCTGCAATCTTGAGGCCACATGTGGCCCTCTAGGTCCTCAAGTGCAGCTTTTTGACTGAATCCAAACTTCACAGAACAAGGGGATGTCAAAGGGCCTCACCACCCCATCGTGACCTCAAAGCTGACTTCATTCACTAATACCACAAAGTGAGGAATATGAAAAGAGAGATGAGAAGACCATTAAAACTGCTCCCTGTCCTGGCAAAATCTAAGGAAGTCACCAATTATTGGCTAAATTCAATCTATATTGGGGCATTTTGTGAGCATCATGAG
Organism: Notamacropus eugenii; assembly: GCF_028372415.1. NCBI lineage: Eukaryota > Metazoa > Chordata > Mammalia > Diprotodontia > Macropodidae > Notamacropus > Notamacropus eugenii. The sequence goes on from NC_092872.1 coordinate 651,684,930, forward strand.
TACTGCTACTCTGCATCTGCTCAAATCTTATCATCTTCACAGTTTCTCAACTTCAGATCCTAAAAGAAATCACTTCCTAGAACCAGAACATTGGTTTAAAATTACAATTTATACACATGCAGAAGACTGGAACAGACGACAGAAGAGGAAGGATGATAGAAGAATGAGCCAGTTTCTATGAGAGGTGGCCCACTCTGGCAGAAAGCTAAAGGGAAGAGTGAGAAACAGATCTGAGATCTTGAATATTATGCTGACCGGTTTGTATATGTTCAGATTTTTCTTAAGGATGATGCCAAGCCTAGAGGCCTGTATTGGGCTACCCGAGTCTTTCTTACCTGTCCCAGGTCTTCGGTTGGCCAAACCGGATAAACGTATGAGAGAAAGGTTGTTCCAGAGTCAAACAGGGGTTGAGCTTTATTTCAGGGTCCGGGTTACAAATGCAGGGGGGTCTTCCTTAGGAGGAAGAGGGGGAGATTTCCTAAGGAGGCTAAGCTTAAGGGATTGGAAGTAGAAGTACAAGTGGGGAGAGAGGGGGAGGGGAGAGAGGAAAGAAAAGAAGCGGAGCCCTACTGTCCTCTTGGCTCCACACTGCTAAGAGAGAGCTTTCTGGCTTCCTCAATCCTACTTAATCTTCAGCCACACAGTTTGCATCTCAATACCATGCTGTTAGGTAACTAGGTGTGCTCCAATCCGGGACGACCTCGAGGGCAGGGAGACTCCACCCATCAGGTATCTCCGGGGGAGAGGCGGAAATACCCGAGCTAGCCGAGCTAGCTCAGTCTGACCTTCTCGAACCCCTGCTGTTCATGGAGGGCCTCGTAAGACTGTAAGATTTAGAAGTCCCACTTTTACCCGCCCGAGACCGTCCACACGGAATTGAGCTTCCAGTCCCAACAGGATGACATTGTTACATGGCTAATTTTGGTAGCATGTATGGTATTAGGGTGGGGAAAGAATTGGTTTCCCTTCTAGACTAGTTACAGTAGTCACAAGAAGTAATTGCAGAGAAGATGAAGTGTTAACATGTTCAAATGAAACACAAATCTAATCCTTGCAAAGGAATTCTCTCTGATAGAATTAGAAGGATGGCTGGCTATACTGATGGATATTTTTTCAAAAGGAAACCTGCTAGACCTGCAGGCATTTAAGGAAGGAAGCAACTTTGATGAGTGTGACTCCTTGACTAGATATCAGATTTTCTCTCCCCTTCCTCTTCTTCCTCATTCTCCATGGAGCCTTGCAATAGAGGCACCATTTAGCAGGTAGCAGAGAATATGTACACAAAGAATTGGGTGCAGAAGACACAGTCAAGGATGTTGACCTCCAACAACAGAGAAGAGAGCGCCCTATAGATTCAAAAGGGAACTAGCCTTGACAGTTGAGAGTCAAGGTGTGGCCTCAGGAAGCCAAGTGGAGTAACTCACTGAACAGAGAAGGTGCCCAAGGCTTAGCAGAATTTTATTGTTCCGTCATTTCAGTCTTGTCTGATTCTTCTTGACCCCATTTGGGGCTTTTGTGGCAAAGATACTGTAATGGTTTGTCATTTTCTCCTCTAGCTCATTTTACAGATGAGGAGTCAGGCAAACAGAGTTAAGTGATTTACCCATGGTTACATAGCTCTTATATCTCTGAGATTGATATTGAACTCAAGTCTTACTGACTCCAGGCCTGAAGCTCTAGCCATTGGACCACCTGCCTGCCCTTGTAGCAGCTTATAGACACCAAAAGAAGAGAAGAGATATTGGGGATGGCATTTGTTCTTTACATAAGCTTTCCTACCTCTTTACTCTACGTGTGTGCCCACTGTTCTCACTAATGATGTGCACATTTATTGCAGAGTGTACCCTACATTTAGAGGGTGAATATTTTATTGTTCTTTATCTTACTATATTAAGTCAATGTCTTTACTTTGAACTAATTGTGTCTATTAGCCATTAAAGGTAAGATTACTGGTGGGGGGCTTACATGTGATAGTTGATGTAATGCAGACCCACAGGAGTATACTTAGAACCTGACTCAATAATCACTCCCTAGGGACTGTGTGAGCCAAGTAGGGGAGATAGCCCCAGAGGGGGTCCTAAATATTCCAATTCTGTTATTAAAGGCCAAGACAAGATTTAAGGGATTTCTCTCATCCTCTTTTCTCATAGTTGTTTCCTTCCAAGAAGAACTTGGAGGCAGAACCTAGTGGCTCTGGCTTCTTGAAGTATGACCATGCAGAACCTGGCAGAATTTAGGTAAAACTATGAATATGGAGAAGGAAATGGCAAACCACTCCAGTATCTTTGCCAAGAAAACCTTTTGTGGCTAACCTCCTTCAAAAGGTTAACTATGATAGATGCCTCCATTTTTTTTCTCCTCTCACACTCCTCTTAACCTCTTACAATCAGACTTGTGACTGTATCTTTCCACTAAAACTGTCCTCTCCAAACTCACCAGTGATCTCTTAGCTGCCAAATCCAATGACCCTTTCTTAATCCTCATTATGCTTGACCTCTCTACAACCTTTGACACTGCTGATCTCTCTCTTCTCTCCAGGTTTTCAGGACACCATTCTTTCCTGGTTCTTCTCCTACCTATCTAAGTGCTGTTTCTCAGTCTCATTTGTTAAATCCTTATCTAGATCATATTCTCTAGCCATAGAGGTCCCACAGGGTTCTGCCTTGGGCCCACTTCTCTTCTCCCTCTATATTATTTCACTTAGTGATGTAATTCATTAGTTTTCATGGATTTAATTACATCTGTATGTTGATGATTCTCAGATCTACCTATCCTGCCTCAAACTCTCTCTCAAACTCCAGTCTCATATCTCCAACTGTGTTTCAGACATCTTGAATTGGATTCCCAGTAGACATCTGAAATTTAACTTGTCCAAAACCAAACTCATTCCCCTTAACCTTCCCTATTAGTATTGAGGATGACATCATCTTCCCAGCCTCCCCTCCTCCCACCCCAGGCTCAAAACCTAGGAGTCATCCTGAATTTTGCACTACCTCTCACTCCACCCCCCCCCCCCCCAATATCCAAGATATTACTGAGGCCTGTTCATTTCAGCTTTGTAACATCCCTCAAATATGCCCCCTTCTCACCTCTGGTATGACCATCACTCAACTGTATGTCCTCACCATCTGATGCCTAGATTATCACAATAAACATGCTGGTGGGTCTGCCTGCCTCAGGTCTCTCCCCACTCAAATTCATCCTCTATTCAGCCGCCAAAATGATTTTTCTAAAGCATAGGTCCTACCACATCATCCCTCATCCCCCTCCCCCCCACACACACTCAATATGCTTCAGTGGCCCCCTATCACTTCCAGGATCAAATATAAAATGTTCTGTTTGGCATCCAAAGCCCTTTACAACCGAGCCTCCCACCTTCTAGTTTTCTTATACTTTGCTTCCTACCATATACTCTTTGATCCAATGACACTGTCCTCCTGATTGTTCCATCAACAAGATGCTCCATCTCTCTGCTCTGGGCATTTTCCCTGGCTGCCCCCCATACCTAGAACACTTTCCTTTCTCTGAGCTAACTACTGAGCTTCTTGGTTTCCTTTAAATCCTAACTAAAATCCCATCTTATACAGGAAGATTTTCCCAACCCCTCTTAATTCTAGTGCCTTCTCTCTCTTAATTATTTCATATTTATCCTGTTTATAGCTTATTTGTTTATTTTCTCCTACTTTAGGTTTGTGAGTTCCTTGAGGGTTTTTTCTTTTAGTGTTTGCCAATTTCTTTTTTTTAAATTTAATTTATTTGCATAGAAGAATTAAAACAAATGGAAGAAATCATGAGAAAAAAACCCAAAACATAACACAAGAGAAAATCATCTGCTTCATTTTGCATTCTGATTCCAGAGTTCTTTCTCTGGGTGTAGATGGTTTTTTGCTTCAAAAGTCCTTTGGGAATATTTTAGGTCCTTGCATTGCTAAGAAGGGCTAAGTCTACCAGACACAGTCCTCACACTCTGTGGCTATTACTGTGTATAATGTCCTACTGGTTTTGTTCATTTCACTCAACATCAGTTCATGTAAATCTTTCCAGGTTTTTCTGAAGTCCAACTGTTAATCATTTTTTAAAAATTATTTTATTTGTTTTCAGTTTTCTACTTCCATATATCTTAGATATTTTCCCCTCCTTTGCTCTCCTTCCTCCCTCCCTCCCCAAGATGGCATGCAATCTTATATAGATTCTATGCACATATTCTCATTAAATACATTTTCACCTTAGTCATGTTGCAAAGAAGAATTAAAATGAGTGGGAGAAACCATAAAACAAAACAAAACAAAGCATAACACAAGAGAAAATAGTCTGCTTCATTCTGTGACCCATTTCCACAGCTATTTCTCTGGATGTGGAAGGCATTTTGCATCAAGAGTCCATTGGGAATTTTTTAGGTCCTTGTATTGCTGTGAAGGACTAAGTCTGCCAGAAAAATTCCTCACACACTGTGGTTGTTGCTGTGTACAAAGTTCTCCTGGTTCTGCTCCTTTCACTCTTAAGTCTTCCTATTCATCATTTCTCATAGCACAATAATATTCCATTACATTCATATACCACAACTTGTTCAGTCATTCTTCAATTGATGGGCATCCTCTTGATTTCCAGTTTTTGACCACTGCAAAAAGAGCTGCTATAAATATTTTTGTACATGTGGGACCCTTTCCCATTTTTATGAAGTGATGTGTGTATGTTTGTCCTTTGTTGCCAAAGAAGATCATGCAATCAGAGAAATAATGATATGACTTGCACTTGATTTTGTTTTGAGTGTGGGACGGCTGTGCAAGTCACCAGCCTCACTACTCCTCCAGAGCTGTCTAAATCCAGTGACCAGATATTCCTCATAATGACTGGAGATGACCCAGGATGAGGCAATTGGGGTTAAGTGACTTGCCCAAGGTCACACAACTAGTGAGTGTCAAGTGTCTGAGGTGAGATTTGAACTCAGGTCCTCTTGACTCCTGCACTGGTACTCTATCCATTGCACCACCTAGCTGCCCTTATGAATTGATGTTGCTGGATCAAAGGATATGCACATTTTTGTAGCCCTTTGGACATAGTTCCAGATTGCTCTCCAGAATAGTGGGATCAGCTCACAGCTCCACCAACAATGAATTAGCATTCCAACTTTCCCACTTCTACTCCAACACTTATCATCTTCCTGTTTTGTCATGTTAGCCAATTTGATAGGTGAGATGTGGTACCTCAGAGTTGTTTTGATTTGTATCTGTCTAATAAATAATGATTTAGACCATTTTTTCATATGACTATAGATAGCTTTAATTTCTTCCTCTGAGAACAGCCTGTTCAAATTCCTTTGACCATTTATCAATTGAGGAATGACTTGTATTCTTGTAAATTTGACTCAGTTCTCTATATATTTTAGAAATGAGGCCTTCATCACAGACACTAAATTCTTAGTTTTGTGCTTCCCTCCTAATCATGGTTGCATTGGGTTTGTGCAAAAACTTTCAATTAATGTAATCAAAATTATCCATTTTGCACTTCATAATGTTCTCTACTTCTTGTTTGATCATAAATTTCTCCATTCTCCATAAATCTGACAAATACCCTTGCTCTCCTAATTTGTTTATAGTATCAGCCTTTATACCAAGATCATGTACCCATTTGGACTTTATTCTTGTGTATAGTATCAGGAACTAGTCTATGCCAGTTTCTGCCACAATATTAACCAGTTTTCCCAGAAGTTTTTGTCAAATAGTGAGTTTTTATCACAGAAGCTGGGATCCTTGAGTTTTTCAAATGGTAGACTGGTATATTCATTGACTACTGTGTCTTGAGTACCTAACCTATTCCACTGATCTACTCCTCTATTTCTTAGCCTGTATCAAATGATTTTGATGATTGTTGCTTTATAATACAATTTGAAATCTGTTATGGCTAGACCACTTTCCCTAGAATTTCTTTTCATTAATTCCCTTGATATTCTGAACCATTTGTTCTTCCAGATGAATTTTGATGTTATTTTTTCTATCTCTATAAAATAATTTTTGGTAGTTTGATTGATATGGCACCGAATAAGTAAATTAATTTAGGTAGAATTGTCATTTTTGTTATATTGGCAGGTAGACTCCCAAATATTTTATAGTGTCTTCCATAACTTTAAATGGAATTTCTCTTTCTATCTCTTGCTGTTGGCCTTTGTTAGTAATATATAGAAATGCAGATGATTGATGTGGGTTTATTTTGTAACCTGCAATTTTGCCAAAGTTGTTCATTATTTTAAATAGTTTTTTACTTAATTTTCTAGGATTCTCTGAGGATATCATCATATCATCTGCAAAGAGTGATAACTTTTTTCTTTGTCTATTCTAATTCCTTCAATTTCTTTCTCTTCTCTTATTGCTAAAGCTCACATTTGTAGTACCATATTGAATAACAGTGGTGATAATGGACATCCTTTTTTTAACCCCTGATCTTATTAGAAATGCATCTAGCTTGTCCCCATTACATATAATGCTTGCTGATGGTTTTAGGTAGATACCACTTAATATTTTAATGAAGGCTCTATTTATTCCTGTGCTCTCCAGTGTTTTCAATAGGAATGGGTATTGTGTTTTTTCAAAAGCTTTTTCTGCATCTATTGTGGTAATCATATGGTTTCTTTTAGTTTTGTTGTTAATATGATTGATCAATAATGCTGACAGTCTTCCTAATACTGAATGAGCCCTGCATTCCTGGAATAAATCTTACCTGATCATAATGTATAATTCTCATGATAAGTTGCTGTAATCTTTTTGCTAATATCTTATTTAAAATTTTTGCATCTATATTCATTAGAGAAATTGGTCTACAATTTTCTTTTTTTGTTTTGACTCTTCCAAGTTTAGGTATCAGAACCATATTTGTGTTATAAAAAAGAACTTGGTAGGACTCCTTCTTTGCCAATTTTCCCAAATAGTCTATATAGCATTGGAATTAACTGTTTTTTAAATGTTTGATAGAATTCATTTGTAAATCTGTCTGGTCCTGGAGATATTTTCCTAGGGAATTCACTGATAGCTTGTTCAACTTCTTTTTCTGAGATGAGGTTATTTAAGTATTTAACTTCCTCTTCTGTTAAACTGGCAAATTTATATTTTAAAAATATTGATCCATTTCACTTTGATTGACAAATTTATGGGCATACAGTTGGGCAAAGTAATTTCTAATTATTGTTTTAATTTCCTTCTCATGGGAGGTGAGTCACTCTTTTCATCTTTTATATTGGTAATTTGGTTTTCTTCTTTCTTTTTTTAAATCAAATTGACCAAAGGTTTATAAATTTTATTGGTTTTTTCATAAAACCAACTCTTAGTGTTATTTATTAATTCAATAGTTTTTAAATTTCAATTTTATTAATCTCTCCTTTGGTTTTCAGTATTTCTAATTTGGTATTTGCTTGAAGATTTTCAGTTTGTTCTTTTTCCAGATTTTTTAGCTGTATGCCCAATTCATTGATCTCCCCTTTCTCTATTTTATTTATGTCCACATTCAATGATATAAAACTTCCCCTAAGAACTGCTTTCACAGCATCCCATAAGTTCTGGTAGTCTGTCTCATTACTGTCATTCTCTTGAATGAAGTTAATGACTGTTTCTATGATTTTTTGTTTAACTCACTCATTCTTTAGGATTAGATTATTTATTATTATTTAGTTTCCAACTTATTTTTGGTCTATCTTTCCATAGCACTTTATTACATACAATTTTTATTGTATTATGATCTGAAAAGGATATATTGACTATCTCTGCCTTTCTGCACTGGATTGTGAGATTTTTATGCCCCTAGTACATGGTCAAATTTTTGGGTGTGTGCCATGTACCACTGAGAAAAAGGTATATTCCTTTCTATCTCCATTCAATTTTCTCCAGAGATCTATCATTTCTACCTTATCCAGAGTTCTATTCACCTCCTTAACTTCTTGCTTATCTATTTTGAGGTTAGATTTATTGAGTTCAGAGAAGGGGAGGTTGAGGTCCACCACTAGTATAGTTTTGCTGTCTATTTCTTCCTGTAACTCCCTTAACTTCTCCTCTAAGAATTGGATGCTATACCACTTGGTGCATATATGTTCAGTAATGGCATTGCTTCATTGTCTATGGTGCCTTTTAGCAGGATATAGTTTCCTTCCATCCCTTTTAACCTCCTCTCCCTTTTCTTTAACCTTTCCCCTCCTACTGCCTATAGGGCAAGTTAGATTTCTGTACTTGCTGAGTGTGTTGTTCCCTCCTTAAACCAAATCAGATGAGAGCAAATCTCAAGCAATGCTCATCTCCTTCCCCTCTTTCCCTCTACTATAATATGTTTTTGTGCCTCTTCCTGTGATGTAATTTGCCTTTTTCTGCCTCCTCCTTTCCTCTTCTTCTGTTACAATCCCTTCAGACCCTTTAATCACATTTTTTATCATGATATCATGTAATTTATACCCACTGCCTCTATTTATGTATATCCCTTTTAAATGTCATAATAAATATACAATTCTCAAGATTAACAAGTATCATCCTCCATATAGGGATGTCCATATGGAATAACAAGTTCCCCCACACACACACCCTGTTTACCTTCTTATGCCTCTCTTGAGTCTTGCATTTAAAGATCAAATTTTCTATTCAGCTCTGACCTTTTCATCAGCAAGGTCTGGAAATCCCTCATTTCAGTGAATATACATCTCCTTGCCTGAAATATATGCTAAATTTTTCTGGATAATTGGTCCTTGGTTGTAGTCCAAGCTCCTTTGCCTTATGGAATATCATATTCCAATCCCTCTGATCTTTTAATGTAGAAGCTGCAAGGTCCTGTGTAGTTCAAGATCCTAACTGTAGTTCCTTGATATTTGAATTGGTTCTTTCTAGCTGCTTGCAGTATTTCCTCCCTAACTTTGTAATTCTGGAATTGGCAACAATATTCCTTGGCATTTTTAATTTGGGATCTCTTTCAGGAAGTGATCGATGGATTCTTTCAATGAGTATTTTGCCCTGTGTATCTAGGACCTCAGGGAAGTTTTCGTTGATGATTTCTTGGAAGATATTGTCCACGCTCTTTCTTTCATCGTGGCTTTCTGGTAGACTAGTAATTCTTAGATTTTTCTCTCCTGGATCTATTTTCCAGGTCAGTTGTTTTTTCCAATGAGATATTTTACATTTTCTTCTATTTTTTCATTCTTTAGATTTTGCTTGACTGATTCTTGATGTCTTATGGAATCATTCGTTTCTACTTGCCCAATTCTAATTTTTAATGAAGTTTCCTTCAGTTAGCTTTTGCGCCTCTTTTTCCATTTATCAAATTGTTCCTTTTAAGGAGTTATTTTCTCCAGTTAGGTTTTGTATCTCCTTATCCATTTGTCCAATTTTCCTTTTTAATTCTTCAGTGAATTCTTTTTTCACATTTTTAAAACCATTGGCCAGTTTTTCTTCTACCTCTCTAATTTGGCTTTTAAAAGAGCTTCTTGAGCTCTTGTAAGAATGCTCTTTGGGCTTGAGACCAGTTCATATTCTCTGCTGAAGTTACAGATGTGAGTACAGTCTCAATACTGACCTCTTCGCATTTTGGTTTTTGTCCCCATAGTAATATTCTATGGTCTATGCTTTTCTGTTTTGCTTCTTGCTCATAATGATTGCCTTTTTCTTGGCTTTTAAAGTGAATCTCTGCTTCTGGGGCACAGGGGGCTCCATCTCACATTTCTTGTGTTGAGAACTTGAGGCTGTGTGTGTTGTGGTCTCTGGTTCTTTCAGCTAGAAGCTAAAATGCTACAATTTACCTGGTGCTGAGCTGGCTTGTGTGTGCTAAGGCAGAGGCCAGGTGAAGTTTTTTACCCTGAAGCCCACTGAGTGAGGTGTGGGGGAGGGATGGTCTGGCTGCAGGAGGTCTCCTCCTCCCCTGAGCTAGAGTACAGGCAGGCTCAGTGGCTGGTGAATCCCCTTCTGCACTGGTGTCAGGTAGGGACTGTCTTTTTTCTCTTTTTGAATCACCAGCATTTAGCCCAGTGCCTGAAATATATATTAGATGCTTAATAAATGTTTACCAATTGATTGCCAGGTACTGTGCTAAGTGCTTAGCAAACATTTTCTCATTTGGGGGGAGGGGTATGTGGAAATGAATCCCTAGCAGTGCAAGTGCAACATTCCTGTTTGGAGAACCCCAGACCTTGAGCTATCACTATTGGTCTGGGGGACTCCCTAGGTTTCTGGGGGTGAATAGGGCTCATCAGTGGAGGAGAAGTTGTTTCTCAATTGAAATCAAAGTGCATTTCTTTTAGAACAGAGTATGAACCACAGGGTGGCACTGTGAGTGTGGAGAACTGTATGTTACCTAAGGAGAAAGCAGTACTCAGTGGAGGGGGAAGGAGAGTGGATCTGGATTGTTTATGGCTCCTCTGAGCCATTTTAGTTTTTTACATGCTTACTGTGCAGTGAAATAAGGTATGCCCTCTCATCTGATATGTGGATTTGTGGTCTCATCTGTGAGGGGAATCCCCAGGGTGAAAATCCCCTCTCCTGAGGCAGATTGTCATTTGCTCTTTTGTAGAGAATTAGGGAATTGTCTAAGACACTGGGGGATTAGGTGATTTGCTTAGAATCCCACAACTAGTATGCAAGGAGAGAAAGAGAGAGACAGAGAGAAAGACAGACACAGAAACAGACAGAGAAAGAGACAGAGAGACAGAGACAGACAGAGAGGGATAGAGTGAACACTCAAATGCTTGTACTAAAGCTAAGAGTCCTTTTTCCCAAATCTAGAGAGACCTGGATGAGGGCTGCATTCAGATAATCCTAGTGCAGAACTTCTATGGAAATAAAGCAAATCAAATCTGAAATTCCCACAGGAAATCCTGAGCAAGGGCACAAATCATAGTGTATAGAGTGCTACAGGTGCTGTCAGGAAGAACTAAGTTAGAATCCTGCTGCACTCATGACCCCTTCACTTGCCTTTCAGAATCTCAGTTGCCTCTATAAAATAAGAATAATAATAACATCCATATTATTGGTTAACTGTAAAGCTCAAATGAGATAATGTATAAGTACTTTGAAAACTTTAAATCTCCCTATATAAATGTGAATTATTATCTATGTGACACCTCCAAAAATTTCCAGGCCAGACACACCCAAAGCTGAGATCTTACTCCATGTTTTACATGTAAAATGAACATGTTTTGCCAGAGGCAGTTAGGTGGTACAGTGAATAAAGCACCAGTCCTGGAGTCAGGAAGACCTGAGTCTAAAGGCAGCCTCAGACACAACTAGCTTTGTGACAGTGAGCAAGTCACTTCTTTTTTACCTCAGTTTCCCCATATGTAAAATGGGAAAAATAACTTCCCAGGGTTGTTGTGAGGATCAAATGAGATAATAACTGTAAGATGCTTAGCATAGTGCCTGGCATATAGTAAGTGCTGTATAAATGCTAGTTATCATTGTTGTTTTCATTATTATTATCAATCTCTAAAGTTTTCCAGTTCTCAGTCCTATGATCCTGCAGCACAGCTTTTCCTGGAGGAAAAACTCAAGACTTGGAGTCTGAATATAACTGAGATTAAATCTTGGTCCCCAAAGTTACTGGTTGAATGATCCTAGACAATTTCATCTCTCTGAGTCTCAGTTTCTTCATCTGGATGAAGATGATAATAATACTTATAAGGACTCTCTTAGGATTGTTATGAGGAAACTATTTTTCAAATGTTAAAGTACCATTTAAATGTGAACTATTAAGCATTGGCATCCTTCCACCATCCCTTTCAGCCCCTTTCTGAACAGATGTCTCCCTCTAGGCTCTTATACTATACACTAATCCTGCAAAGCTTTGCCCAAACTAGTTGCCAATAATTTCCCTTAAGGTGTTAGGTGATAAAGATTTGATGTATGACCCTTCCAGGGGAAATTTAGATCTTAATAGAAGGGCTCTTAAAGAAGAAAAGATAATTTATAGATTTAGTGCTCCACCTATCAAACCAAGAGGTTACTTTATAAGCTTAGACAAAATAATTACAAAATTCATGTGGAGGTATAAAAGGTCTATAATCCTAGAGGAAATTATGAAAAAACAGGTAAGAAGGAAGAGAAAATAGCACTTTTAGTCTTAAGCTATATTGCAAAGCAGCAATTTTCAAAGATGGGCAGACCTTTAAAATCCAAATGATATTAATCTCTACAGAGACAGTATGATGCAGATGAAGGAAAAGGACTTGGAATCAAGGGCTCTGTGTTCAAATCACGTTGTCCCTCACTTCCTGGGCAAGTCTCTTAATCAGTTTGGGTCCCAGTTTCATATGAACATATTCACGCACACACATATATAGGAATATGTGTAGGATGAAAAGGGTGGAGTAGACAATCCCTAAATCCCCTTGGCTCAAAATCTATGATGCCACAATCTGTCAAGTCCTGAAATAAATCAGACTCATAAGTGGAGGAATAAGGTGTCTTTAATCTACATAACAAGGTTGAAAACCTGTCACCCTGCGGAAGGTCTCATCGGGAGACTTACAGGAAAGGTTCTTATACTTTTAGAAGAAAAGGGGGAGAGGGGTCACATCAGGTAGTAAGGCCTGGTCATGAGATGGCAGTTGCCATTGGCACTTGGAGCAAGAAAAACCACTTCATTCTGGCTGTTTTGTCCTTCATGCCATGAATCCTAACAGAAGGGGGTAAGGAAACTACTTTTCTAGCTGTTTTGGCTCAAGCTGGCTTTGTTTTTAAGGAAAGGTCCCAGGGTAGGGACTTAAGGTGTGGCTCATCTGAACCTAGTTGGGATCAGTAGGAATGCAAGGATATTACTGAAATTCTGACTTTACTAGAATCACTAAGAGGGAGTGGCAGGTAATATTACATTTGCTATGAATAATTTTTCTGTCACATGATAGGGAAGGGAAAAGAAAGGGAATAAGCATTTTTATAGTGCCCACTTTGTTCCAGGCACTGTGCTAAGCACTTTTTACAAATATCATCTCATTTGTTCCTCAGAACAACCCTGGGAGGTAGGTGCTATTATTATCCTCATTTTACAATTGCTATAACTGAGGCAAAGAAGATTAAGTGACTAGCCCAAGAACACACAGCTAATGGGTATCTGAGGTTGGATTTGAACTCAGGTATTTTTGATTCCAGGCTTGTAATGTTAATGAGAGTTAGATCTTCCCCATCCATTAATAGGCCTCAGGTGAGTTCATTAAGGGAAGCTTGATTAGAGAAAGCTTGTTTTGTAGAAAGGTCCACATCTTTTGTTAATTGCTAATGAGGCACGGGGTCATGATGCCCTCTGGTTCTGAAAAGTGTAAATATACTCTGAGGGGAGATTTTACTTTGGGGGCTTGGAAGAAGGTTCATATGCCAGTATGGAGCACCCTCTTTTCCCCCCAGCTTTGAAAATCCAGATATTGTTGCATCTCTCTCTGGTAACTATGTACGTATGTAATGGTCAGATGGTTGGATCTGTCCCTTGATCTTGATGTATGTATTGCTTATGGTCAGACAGTTAGAAGCCCTGTCTGTGGTCTTTATTTTTCTGCTTGTATTTTATCTAATAATAGATTGCTGACCCTCCTCCCCTCAAGAGCTGCTTTCCTCTTAGAAAAGCAGATCTAAGAACCTGTGCTAGCAGGCCATCCTGGATGTGTCAGAGTGCTTGCTGCTACAAGCCCCAAGCTCTACCCACTGAAACACTAGCTGCTCTCACTAGATGCTCTGGTAGTATTCTGGGCATCATGATGAATACATAAGGTATTTGAAAGCAGAAGCATATTGCACTTGTAATACCCCCTTTCCTCGACAACTGACTCTTGTCCATTTCAGAAAACAGTTGGGGAATGAGAGAGGAAGTCATGATGAAACTGAAGCAGAAATACCTCTCACTTGTGCTCACAGTTTCTTTCTGGGTCTATTCACCCTTTTAGGGAAGTCCAGAAATGGTGAGACATCCCAAATGGAAACAAAACTGTCAGGACTGGAGAAAGCACACAGTCTCATGCTCTCCAGTTTTGACCAGATCCTGAATTACTCAAATATGGCAAGTTTAAAAATAAAAGGTGAGTTTTCATCAGTAGTTGGGGGCTCAGAGCTATGTAGGTAGGTGAGTAGGTGATCTCCAAGTCACCAGTCCTTTGACAATGAGTCAGTGAGGCTCCATGAAGAGAGGTTAGGCTGAGAGATAGAAAGTCAATAAACAAACTTTTATGAAGCATTTACAATGTGTCAGGCACTGTGCTATGTGCTGGAGATACAAATAAAGGCAAAAATTAAGTCCCTGCCCTCAAGTAGCTCATATTCTAATGTGAGAGAAAATATGCAAACAAAAATGTACATAGAAGATATACAATGTGGACTGGAGGTAATTTCACTGGGAAAGCTCTAGCAGTGGGTTGGGGACAGGGAGAGGTAACTAACTTTTTAGCAACCCCAGAAAGTTTGGCATTTCTTCCCAAAGGGACCATGTGCAAGCTTCCAGGGTGAGGGCAATACTTCCCAGTGAGGGGCTATCAATGCCACTTGGTGGTTAAATAATCACAAATCACTTTTCTTATTTCTGAAGCAAATGAGTTTTATACCTGCTATAATAGGGTTTTCCTGATAGACTAGCTATGTCATAGTCAAATAGAAATTGATCCCTGTGATCACATATTGACTTAGAAAACCACAAATCAATATTATCTGTATGGTACTATATTTTTATTTATTGTGTTAAAAATTTCTCAATTAGATTTTAATTTGGTTCAGGTAGCACCAGGTGACCTGAGTTTGACAAGTCTAGTGTCATATAAATAATATGAAAATAATCACAACCTAAAAAGATTAGCCCCTGACAAAGTCACAGGTATAGGAAATGGCAAGGATGATTCTGCATCAGAATCAAAATGATAGGTAAAGGCTATTTTTCTTAAAATGGATCAGCTATCCATGTTCAACTTGGACCCCTCTTCTATAATTAAAATCTATGCATTGGCAGAAGAACTAACTTCAAGTACTAGAAAGGACAGGGGCCAGGGCCCACAGACAAACTGAGGTTTCTTGTCCATGACACCAACTTAAAAAAGATGGATCTTAATCTCACCACTGCTAACACTTCTGAACTAGAGGGACAGTATGTACCTTTTAAGGTAGAAAGGTCTGTGAGAGCACATTCTATGCACAATTTCCAGCTCTCATTACTCAGCATGGATCCCAGGATCTATAAGTTGGAAGAAACTTTAGAGGTCATTGAGTCCAACCCCATCATTTTACAGATGAACAAACTGTCTGTGGACATTGGGTCATAGGCATTTTCAAATTGTTCTACTGTTTTCATTAGGGACAAAGAAAGGTCTAATCATGAGTCATGCCATACCTACCTGGAATAACATCCAGAGTCATTCAATAAGAGGCTATGATCAAGGAGGGTTTACAATGAATAATAAATTGTGCTTTTTGGGCTCTTCCTTTGTGTATTTCAGATGAAGGAAATATTTGCCCTGGAATCATCTCTGCTAAAAAGAAAGCGAAAACACCTCCAAGTAAAACAATTTTTTCTGGGCTTTATTTGAGTCCACTACATACTACTGCTGGGGCAGGGGGGAGAGGAGAAGGGGGCAGAATCAGGCCCTACAGTTGAGGGACAGCAAAAGTGACTGAAGATGTTGAATGAGACATCAAATAACATCAGATTGGGTTCAAGAGCATCCGAAGTGCAAGTTCAGTGAAAAGAAGCAAGGTTGAGGATTGACTATGCTTTAATTAACTACGTGCCCATGGACCAAAGCTGAAAACAGACACAAAGCTAATCAGGTGGTCAAAACGCTGTCCAATTTAATAGCCTATTTGGGAAGAAAAGCCTGACTCAACCTGAATTCTAATGTTGGCCTGAAATTCATGGATTCAACTCTCTTCTGGGTTGGAAAAAGGGAGAGGTGAGAGCAGAGAAATGATCAAATTCTATCTATGTAATGGAATGTGGGGGTGATATTGGGTAATACCACACAGGAAACAAATAATAAGAACATACTTCAACTGAAAAGCAAGGTTTCAGATATTGGAGACATGAACAAGCACACGCATTTATACTCTCGGCTATGCCATATATGAACGTGGAGACAGACATATAGCTTTAGGGCTAACCAAAGTTGCATTATTGATCATAAAGACCTAAATGGCACATTTATCAAATTCTTAGGTGACACAATTAGGAGGCATGATTAACAATGGATAGTGGAGTCTGGCTAACAAAAGACCTTGATAGGTTAGAATTTTTGGTCAAGTATAATAAGACAAAAACAAGGATAGATGTCATGCCTCACACTTGGGGTCAAAATTCAACTTCACAAGTGCAAGATCAGGGAGGAATGACCAGAAAGTAGATCATCTGAAAAAAGATCAGGATGGAGGGGAGTTAGTATACTCCAAGTTGAATATCAGTCAACAAGGTAATGTGGCAGCTAATGAAAGGTTAGGTTGACATGAGAAGCATAACTTCCAGGAATAAGAAAGTGGGAGCCCTCTTGTATTGTGCTCTGGTAAAAAACTATTTCTGTACCAGTGTTCATTTCTGAGCACTATATTTTGGGAGGACATTGATAAAGTAGGAGAGTGTCAAGGGCAGGGCAACCGTGATGGTAAAGATTTGCAAGTTCATATCATATGAGGAACTGGGGGTGTTCAAAATAGAGAACAGAAGTCCTAGGGGGATGATAGATGTCTCTCTGTATTTAAAGAGCTGTCCTATAAAAGAGGTACGGTTCTACATTGGCTCTTCTTTGACTCAGAGATAAGGACTAGGAGCAAAGCATAGATGCTGCATAGGCAAGGGTAGATTTTACATAAGGAAAAACTTCTAATAATTAGAGATATTGAAATATAGCATCAGATACCTTAAGGGGCTATGAAAACCTCTTGGTTAGAAGTCACCAAGCAGAGACTGAATGACCATTTGTTGAGTTTGTTGTATAAGGGACTATTTTTTAGGTATGAGTTGAACTAAATAATCATTGACATCTCTCCTGATTCTAAAATCCTTATATTTTATGAAGCATTCTTTGAAGGGCTGTCACATGGCAGAGGGATTAGATTTATGTTTGGCCCCAGGGGTAGAACTAGGAGGAATGAGGTGAAGTGCAAAAATAAATGAATGAATAAAATCCCTAAAAATGTAGGTTTGATTTAAGGAAAAAATTCCTTATAGTTAAATCTAACTGCCTTAGATCTCATTGGAGATCTTCAAGCAAAGGCTGGGTAACCACTGGTCAGGTGTTTTAGCTGGATCATAGAGCATGGCTAGTAGAAGGAATGTTGGATTTGGAGACAGGGAACTTTGGGTCCATTCCTGGTTTTGCTATGTGCTACCAATGTAACTTTGGACAAATCATTTAATCTTTCTAAACTTTAGTTTTGTCATCTCAAAATTGAGTGAGTTCTCCATAACTTGGAGTGTGCTAAAACTAGCTCGACCTGGGTCTCAAAAGCCATTTGTCAAATTTTCATTGTGAGGATTTATACTTCAGAAATAGGCAAGCATTACTAATAAGAGCTTGATTTATTGTTCTGGTGATTGTCTAGATCTTTCTTAAGAACATGATAGAGAAAATTAAGATTATACTTAAAAGTGTTGTCTTGGGTACTTTTTTCCCAGAGAACTCATTGTTAAACATTTGCCAACACACTGCTGTCTATAGCAATCTTTTGTAAAGCCATCTAACTTTATGTACAGAAGACAAAAAATTTGCAGGGCCAAAATTATCTAGAAAAAATATATTAAAACAAAGGAATACTTTTAAGACATCCCTATTCTTGTAGTTTATTGTATTGATAATGCATTTTTGCTTATTGTTAATATAATTTTGCTTCTTAATGGGAAGATCTTCCCCACCCATTAATGGGCCTGCCTATTAAGGGGAGTTTGATTAGGGAAGATTTGTAGGAAGGCCCACACCTTTTGTTCATTTTCTACTGAGGTACGGGTTCTCAAAGGCTGTGATGCCCTCTGGCTCTGAAAAATATATAAGTACTCTGAGGTGAGGTTTTATTTTGGGACTTACTCATTGCAAGTGTGTATGTTTGGCCAGATTAGACTCCAGGAAGTGGCTAAGGAGACCCCGCCCCCTTGAAAACCCAGATGTTGGTGCTTCTCTCTCTGGTAACTGTATGTACATAATGGTCTGACAGTTGGATCTGTCTGTTGATCTATGATGTATGCATTGCTTATGTCAGGCAGCTGAAAGCACTGTCTGTTGATCTGTATTTTTCTGTATTTTCTCTGAAGTTCAGGGTGCTAACTTTTCCCCCTGAACTAAGTGAATGATATATATGCTTGATTAAAGTGATAATCAACACCTCAAAAATTGTTTTTCCTTCTAGAAAAGCAGATCAAAGAACCTGTAATAGCAGCCCCACCCTGTGGATGTTGGGGTCCTTGCTTTCACATCTATGGAGACAAAAATTAGGAATGCAGAATGGGAGAAGTGCCCTTTTAACAATAACTCCAAAGGGCAACATTTTAAAATTTTCCACAATTTTCTTTTTTTCTTCATATCCTATTATTTATAGAATTCATTCTCCTAATCTCTTGAACAGGTAGCCTTTTCCTGGGGGATGCCATTCCAAATCCCTGAAACCTAAAGATTTCTTGTTTTCCACCCAAGGAGCCCATTTTGATGTGGTCAATATTAGATACCAAAGACATAATTGTGGAAGCAAAAACCACAGTTTTTTTCATTCTCCCTTTCTCCTAGAATCCATCATGAATCTAAAACAAAAGTATGAACTGCTAACAACTGAACCATGGAAGACCGCACTAAGTGCTCCACTTAGTCAACTCCATGAACATCAATATGCTAGGCCTGTGCTATTAACCCTCATTTTCTGCAGCTTTCAGAAAATTAGACATCTCTCATGCCTTCATTTTTTGAGCTCTTAATTTTCTATTTCTCAGCAACTGGTCTCTTTAGGGTCCTGCAGTCCCTATCAAGAGATGCAGCAGGGTGGAGCCAAGATGACAGACTAGAAAGACACACTTACATAGGGTCTCTTCACATAGCCCACAAAATATCTGTAGAGAGGGACTCTCAACAAATTCTGGAGCAGCAGAAGTGGAGAGCAACAGAGTAGAGGAGATGTCCAGCCCACAGTGACTTGAAAGGCCCACGAAAACATCGGTTGCACCAGGTGAGGAGTGGACCACAGTGCGCGGACCCCAGCCTAGCCTTGGCCACATGGCACGTCACAACGAGACTCTGGGAGGAGGATACTTACGGGTTGAATCTCCACTCCCAGCAGGGGGGCCTCAGATCCCTCAACCCACAGGCTACAAAAGTCAGTGACTGGGTTTTATCAGCTGGCCAGGAAGGGAGAAAAGCCTCCCCATAGCTCCAGCAGCAGGCAGCAGCCACAGAGCCTGCACAACAGCCTGTACAGACTGCTCGTTGTTGGAGCATAAAAACCCCTGGGGGCACTGAAGAGCTGAGTCTTACCTCAGCCCTGGGTGGAGGACCTGGCCCAGCGGGTCTTTGTCTCACACTGAATGGCAGCCCTGCCCATCCAGCTTATCTGAATATCAACCCTCAGGGCTGACTTGGTGGAACTGGAGGCTAGGTGGCTGTGGAGAGGTAATTGCTAAGATTCTGGACATAAAAATCCCTTTCTGCGTCCAGACCAGTACACGCTTGATCGTGCCACCTTGGAGGAACTGAGATCTCACAGATTCCCAGAGTATACCCTACTCTTGACAAAGGACCCAAAAGTCAAGTAACTCATTGGGAAAATGCCCAAAAAAGGGAAAAAAAAATAAGACCATAGAAGGTTACTTTCTTGGTGAACAGATATCTCCTCCCATTCTTTCTGATAAGGAAGAACAATGCTTACCATCAGAGAAAGGCACAGAAATCAAGGCTTCTGTATCCCAAACACCCAAAATAAATATTCAATGGGCTCAGGCCATGGAAGAGCTCAAAAAGGATTTTGAAAATCGAGTTAGAGAGGTGGAGGAAAAATTGGGAAGAGAAATGAGAGAGATGCAAGAAAAGTATGAAAAGCAGGTCAACACCTGGTTAAAGGAGACCCAAAAAAATGCTGAAGAAAATAACACTTTGAAAAATAGGCTAGCTCAATGGGCAAAAGAGGTTCAAAAAGCCAATGAGAAGAATGCTTTAAAAAGCAGAATTAGTCAAATGGAAAAGGAGGTCCAAAAGCTCACTGAAGAAAACAGTTCTTTAAAAATTAGAATGGAACAGATGGAGGCTAATGACTTTATGAGAAACCAAGAAATCACAAAACCAAACCAAAGAATGAATAAATGGAAGATAATGTGAAATATCTCATTGGAAAAACAACTGACCTGGAAAATAGATCCAGGAGAAACAATTTAAAAATTATGGGACTACCTGAAAGCCATGATCAAAAAAAGAGCCTAGACATCATCTTTCATGAAATTATCAAGGAAAACTGCCCTGACATTCTAGAACCAGAGGGCAAAATAAACATTGAAAGAATCCACCAATCACCTCCTGAAAGAGATCCCAAAAGAGAAACTCCTAGGAACATTGTGGTCAAATTCCAGAGTTCCCAGGCCAAGGAGAAAATATTGCAAGCAGCTAGAAAGAAACAATTCAAGTGTTGTGGAAATACAATCAGGATAACACAAGATCTAGCAGCTTCTACATTAAGGGATTGAAGGGCGTGGAATATGATATTCCAGAAGTCAAAGGATCTAGGACTAAAACCAAGAATCACCCATCCAGCAAAACTGAGTATAATATTTCAGGGGAAAACATGGTCTTTTAATGAAATAGAGGACTTTCAAGCATTCTTGATAAAAAGACTAGAGCTGAAAAGAAAATTTGACTTTCAAACACAAGAATGAAGAGAAGCATGAAAAGGTAAACAGCAAAGAGAAGTCGTAAGGGACTTACTAAGGTTGAACTGTTTACATTCCTACATGGAAAGACAATATTTGTAACTCTTGAAACTTTTCAGTATTTGGGTAGTTGGTAGGATTACACACACACAACACACACACAGAGAGACAGAAGGCACAGAGTGAACTGAATAGGATGGGATCATATCTTTAAAAAATGAAATTAAGCAGTGAGAGAGAAATATATTGGGAGGAGAAAGGGAGAAATGGAATGGGGCAAATTATCTCTCATAAGAGAGGCAAGTAAAAGACTTTTCAGTGGAGGGAAAAAGAGAGGAGGGGAGAGAAAAACATGAAGCTTACTCTCATCATATTCCACTAAAGGAAGGAATAAAATGAACAGTCATTTTGGTATGAAAACCTATCTTACAATACAGGAAAGTGGGGGAGAAGGGGATAAGCAGGGTGGAGGGGATGATGGAAGGGAGGGCATGGGGAGGAGGGAGCAATTTGAAGTCAACACTCTTGGGGAGGGACAGGATCAAAAGAGAGAACAGATGAAACAGGAGGCAGGATAGGATGGAGGGAAATATAGTTAAGTCTTACACAACACAATTATCATGGAAGTCATTTGCAAAACTACACAGATGTGGCCTATATTGAATTGCTTGCCTTCTCAAAGGGAATGGGTGGGGAGGGAGGGATGAAGAGAAGTTGGAAGTCAAAGTTTTAGGAACAACTGTCGAGTTCTGTTCTTGCTACTAGGAAATAAGAAATACAGGTAAAGGGGTATAGAAAGTTATCTGGCCCTACAGGACAAAAGAGAAGATGGGGACAAGGGAAGGGAGGGAATGTTAGAAAAGAGGGCAGATTAGTGATAGGGGCAATTAGAATGCTTGGTGTTTTGGGGTGGGGGGAGGGGAGAAATGTGGAGAAAATTTGGAACCCAAAATTTTGTGAAAATGAATGTTAAAAGTTAAATAAATAAATAAAAGAAAAATAAAATTAAAAATAAATAAAATTTAAAAAAAAAAAAGATGTCGCAATTCTTTTCCTTGGTCTCTGCCTTTCCCATAGGTATCATGTGCCAGATCAGCTCAGGAGCTGTCATGAGGGCAATGCCAGTGCTTTTCCACTCATTCCTCCTTTAATATATAAAAACTTCTTCCCCTGATGAGGGATGTGGGCTGGCTCCATGTGGATGCAATAAACTGCTTGTCACTGTATATATTTGCTTTGTAATTGAGGTCTGCAGCATATCTCAGAGTTTGGAAAGCTGAGGCTTGCTCCTGGCTTTGAACAAAGCCCACGTGAGGGCTGGCAGGAATAGATGGTGGGAAAGCTGATTTTCCATTGATATTGTCTATCCTTCAATAACCATCTCTAGCCTTGTCTATCATGTAAATAGTTCCCAGCATCCTATAATTCCAAGCTAAGCATTGATTGACTGATCTATCAGATTTACAAAGAGGAAATGGCCCCTCAGTTGGACTTTGATGGAAGGGTAGATATTGAACTGGTGAAGATGTATTATATGCACAACAGGTTTTAGGTCAGAGTGACACAGCTGGAAGGTTGCAGGCTTCTTTATTAGACCTATTCCATGTTTCTTCCTTCTTTCCCCACTTCTCTAGGTACTTCCCTCCAGGCTTCCCTGGCTTGCCTTTGGTCCTGACCTGGAAGTCTCTGATGATGCTCTGGAGCCTGACATCTGTGTCTGGTTCCTTTCCCTAATGCCTGCAGGCTGTCTCTTTGTGCAGATATGGATCAGCACAGGGCATTTACTATAGTTTCTTCTTGAATTTCTTGATCACTATTTTTTTCATCTCTGCTGGAATAATTGTGAAGAAGCTGGACTGTTATGCTCCCACTAACTCCATCACCTTGAAAAGAATTTCTGATGTGAGAGAATCAATAAAGTAGTGAATCAAGCAGGCTCAGGGTGGGATTTGGGTAATTTGTCACCCAGAGTACTTCAGAGGTTATTACTCACCCAGACTGCTCTTACCTTGCAACACATACCCTTACTGTGTCTGAGGTGCTCTATCCACTGTACCACCTAGCTGCCCCTAACTTGGAAGTAACCTCAGAGAGAAGGCACTAATTTGAACGAAAACCCCTCTGCTAATTATTTTTTATTTATCCTCTTTGGGGCAGCTAGGTGGTAACAGTAGATAGAGCACCAGTGCAGGAGTCAGGAGGACCTGAGTTCAAATCTCACCTCAGACACTTGACGCTCACTAGCTGTGTGACCTTGGGCACGTCACTTAACCCCAATTGCCTCATCCTGGGTCATCTGCAGTCATCCTGATGAATATCTAGTCACTGGATTCAGATGGCTCTGAAGGAGAAGTGAGGCTGGTGACCTGCACAGCCCTCCCACACTCAAAACAAAATCAAGTGCAAGTCATATCATTATTTCTCTGATGGCATGGTCTTCGCAACGAAGGATGAATACACACATAGGTTTAGAAGCTTTTCTCCCTGAGACAAAACTTGGAGGGATAACGAATGTACTGGTTGTTCCATCTTACTGCAATGCATGTCCTCTTTGTGCCTTATAGAGTGCCTTCTTTTCCATGAAGATGAAATTTAAGCATCATCTTCTGCATGAAGCCTGAACAGATCCCCACCTCCCCACAACCCTCCCAAACTACCTGCATTTAGCTACTCTGCATTTATTTCTATATATTCACTATGTATTTATGCTGTATATATAACATATATGCATCTTTATCTCCCCTATCCATATGTAAGCTTTTTATGAAGGATCATTTTCTTCTTTGTACTTGTATACCTGTACAAATATACCTTGTGTACTTTGTACTTGTGCACCTGACACAGTAACTGGTAAATAGTAGGTACTTAATAAATACTTCTTGATTGATTAGATGATAGTATGCAAAGGGATTCTAACAGGCAAAGACACTGGGCTGAACATAAAAAGATGAAATTTTATTTTATTTTATTTATTTAATATATATTTTTTCATTCTGAATTTAAGAAAGAAAACAAGCATTTCCATAACAAAGAATAGGGAAAAAAAGAGGATTTGCAGTGAAACTGCCAATCTATTATATACAACTTGTTTTTTTCTTTTAAATATATAATAGTCATCATGCAACTTTCTTTTCCCCCTTCCTTCCCCCCTCCTCATCCTAGAGATGGCTACCATTAGACACAAATATATGTGTGTGTATAAACATACATACGCATACATATACATATATGTATATGTGCAAAACCGTAATATATGTTATATGTAAAACCATACTGTACATTTTTCTATTTATCAGTTTTTTCTCTGGGTACAGATATCATCTTACTTCATGGGTCCTTTGTAGTTAATTTGGATATTTAAAATAGCTAAAATGACTTGGGCATTCAACGTTGTTCTTAAAACAATATTGCAAGAAGACAAAATTAAGAGATAAATGTAGCGTTGGAATTGGATTCAAGAAAGCAATTTGCACATACGAGATGAAAGGAGGCATGGTTCAACAGCAGTTCAACTGAAAAAGATCTGGAGGCCTTACTGTCCTGTAAGCTCAATAGGAATCAACAGTGTGATACTGCAATCAAAAAAGTTATTGTCATCTTGATCTGCACAGAGAGTTATACCTTCCAGGAATAAGGAGGTGAGTCAAATCCTGGTGTACTCTGCCCTGGTCAGATCCTATCTGGAATACTACTGTGTTTAGTTCTGGTCACTGCATTTTATTAAGGACTTTGAAGAGCCAGAGGAGATTGAAAGGAAGGTGACTAGAACGGCAAAGGGTCTCAGATCACATCCTATGAAGATTACTTGAAAAAAATCTAGGCGGTTTAGCGTGACAAGACTCTAGAGACATGAAGGGAGGGACATAGTAGGGTTGGCATGTGGAAAAGGGATTAGACTGACTCCTCTTGGCTCTAGAAGTCAGAACACAGAACAATGGGATAGATGTTGCAAAGATATACATTTAGACTTGATGCAGGGAAAAATCTTTCTAACAATTAGAACTTTCCAAAGTAGAATGGGCTACTTTGAGAGGCAGTGGGTTCTCCTTCACTGGAAGTCTTCAGACAAAAGCTAGATGACTATTTGTTGAGTAGGTAGCAGAGGGGACTGTTTTAGAGCTA
This sequence comes from Notamacropus eugenii, assembly GCF_028372415.1. Classification (NCBI taxonomy): domain Eukaryota; kingdom Metazoa; phylum Chordata; class Mammalia; order Diprotodontia; family Macropodidae; genus Notamacropus; species Notamacropus eugenii. The sequence continues at coordinate 651,709,857 of NC_092872.1, forward strand.
TGGGTTGGAAGATGGTTCCCAAGGTACCTCTCAAATATGGTGATTCTGTACTTCTGAGTCCTGTTGAAGGCAGACACTAGATTTTTTTTTTTTTTTTTTTTTTTTTTTTACATATTCTCTTAGAACTGATAAGAAGAAAACAGGAGCTCAAGGAGTGTTTCATAAGAACATCTCTGATTCCTAAAGCATTACTAATAAAAGTCTCTGGCTAGAATGGCAGAATTTCAGATATGGAAAAAATCTTAAAAATTATCTATCCAATCTCCATTTTAAAGATGAATCTATATGACAAAAAGAAAGGAAGTGACTTATCCAAGGTCACATGGACAGCAGTAGAGCTGAGATTCAATCTGACTATAATTTGGTTGGAGATTGAATGGAAGAGTGAAGAGTTAAGACTTCAACAGAATGAAAAGGTTGCTTGCTAGTAGCAGACCTTCCTTCTAGTAGTTTGGAAAGTCTATACAATACCAAAACAAGTTAATTCAAACAATTAATTCAAAAGATCCATTAATTCAAGTGGGGACAGGAGAAGGGTAGCCAAATGCCAACCCTAGCATGTCCCTCCCCTCATGTTCTCTAGAGTCTTCTTATCAGGCTAAACATCCTAGATTTTTTTTCAAATAATCCTCATAGGATGTGATCTGAGACCCTTTGCCATTCTAGTTACCTTCCTTTCAATCTCCTCTAGCTCTTCAAAGTCCTTAATAAAATGCAGTGACCAGAACTAAACACAGTAGTACTCCAGATAGGATCTGATAGGCCAAGCTCATTCTACAATTAGAGTAATTGTTTGCACTCATTTAGACAAACCAGCTGACTGAGTGAATTTTTCATTTTTCTACTGGTTTGTTTTGGTGGCATGCAACTGAGTGTCCTCACTTTCTACAACAGAGTACTCATCATGAACAATCCTCTCACTAGACTGTCAAATAATTACAATTCCATAAATGTGAGCAACTGTTACTATGTAACACTCCAAAGTGTTTCCAAAGTACTTTCCTTACTCCATGAATTTGGTAGAACAAGCGTATTTCATAGAAAAGAAAATGGAAGATCAGAGAAATTAAGCAACTTGGTGTATTACATAATTAGTCTTTAGAACCAAGACTTGAATCAAGGTCTAATTCCAAATTCAATGTTTTCATAAGACCATGCTATCCATATGTGTACACACACACACACACACACACACACACACACACACACACACACACACACACACACACACACACACACACAATGTTAGCAACCAACCCTTAGGGGAAAAAATGACCTTCCACATGAGTCTGAGCTGGAAAACACAAATGAAAAGAGAGGAAATCTGAGAAGGGTACACTAGGGACAGTAGGTGGTGGCGAGCCATGAAGTCAGTCCTTTTCAAATATCAGGTCCCTCTGTGATCTGAAAGGCAATAGGACAAGCTCATTCTACAAGACTCATTCAGCACAGTCATTCGCAGCTACAATTTTGGCTTGTGTGGAAGGTAGGTTTCTTTTGCTTATGCCCCAAATATAACGGAGGTGGCTCCAAAGCAGGAAACACTGCTTACTCTCAGGAAATGGTATCTCTTTTAGAGATAAACTCTCTTCTGTGGCTCCCTTCTTATACTCTGGAGGAACAGGCCTGAGATGCAATCACCATTTCTTCTTCGTTCTCTTATAACAGGACTATTCCCACAGAGAAACTCACTATGAAACAGAATGGCCTTCTCATTCTCTGTCTTTGTCTCTCTCCCTCCCCCTCACTCCCTCCGTGTGTGTGTGTGTGTGCAACACCAACTTTGTAGACTGTTCTCTACTGTGGACTTTAAATTATCTTCTTTCACTCATGATGAAAAATACTGTCTGCCTTCAGAGAAAGAACTGATAGATTCCAAATGCAGATTGAAGCACATTATTCTTCACTGTATTTTGGAGGAGGGGGGGGCTTGACTTTTCTTCCACAGATTGAATAATATGGAAATATGTTTTACATGATTGCACATGTATAACCTACATCAGATCACTTACTGTCAATGAGCAAGGGGGATGAGAAGGAGAGAGATAATTTGGAACTCAAAATTTTTAAAAAAACCCAAATGTTGGAAATTGTTTTTACATGTAATTGGGGAGGGAGGGGGAGAAAATATTTTTTAAAAGAACAAAAAAATCCTCCTTTCAAATAAAAGGAGTAAGAAGTCTCTCTCTAAACAGGTACCTCCTTTTCTTTCTCTTGAAAAAATGGGAAAGGAATAAGGTCTTGAACACCAGAAATCCCTTCTGTGAAGTTTTATGAACAAGCTTCATTTGTTAATCATGCCATCCCAGTCTTACGTCGTCACATACAAGTATCCCTAAAACATTGCACAATTCAAATGAGATAGACTTAGCTTTTGACTCTGCTAATTTTTCTCTCTTTCCTTTTCTCCCTCTCTCCCCTTCCTTTTTCCTCATAGGGACAGTGAATGAAGCCTTAGACACATAAACTGCCACGCCCTTTTCAGAAGCAAAAGTATTGCTGATTTGTTTTCAGTTTCCCAGAACCAGATTTAGAAGAAGGGCAAAAGAAAGGCCAGTGATATGGGGAAGTATGGATGCTGCAGAATGATAGGAAGATGTCTGTGAATCATGGTTGCATGGGACTAACCTGGATATGGGGAACTCTCACCAATCAGGACAAGGTGCCACTTAGTGTGTGTGTGTGTGTGTGTGTGTGTGTGTGTGTGTGTGTGTGTGTGTGTGTGTGTGTGTGTGTGTCTGTGTGTCTGTGTGTCTGTGTGTCTGTGTGTGTGTAAAACCCTCCAGTCCCCTACCCTGAAGCCATAGTGTCCAAACAGGTGAGAGAAGGGTAAGTGGATATATGTATACATTCATTAAGAGCCTGCATCATTGGAGTAGGGAACCATTCATTTGAATGCATGAATGAAAAAGCTTTTACAAAGTGCAAAGCACTCTATGCCAACTTTTAGTCTTAGAAAATAGCTTGAACCCAGGTCTTCTTGACTCTAAAACCAAGGCCCTGGCCTCCATCCATTTTATCATGCTATCTCTTTCAGACATGTGTGCACATATGCATATCAGATTGATCTATTTAATAAAATAACATGCAGCCATAAACATCGGGAAACTAGGTGACACAGTGTATCCAGTGAGTGGTAAGCCTGGAATCAGGAAGATTCATCTTGCTGAGTTCAAATGGGGCCTCTGATACTTCCTACTTGTGTGACCCTAGTAAGTCACTTAACCCTGTTTGCCTTAGTTTCCTCATCCGTAAAATGAGAAGCAAAAGATAAACTTTTCCAATATCTTTGCCAAGAAAATCCCAAATGGGATCTTATAAAGGGTCAGACACAATTGAAGCTACTACACAACATCAACATAACCAATTAATGCAAACAAAGAGGTAACTTACATGTTTATAAAAGTTCCCAAAGTAAGATTCCCTTTGTCAGATCCGTACTAGAGCACACTCTGGAGAGAACTGTTGGATTTGTTTCTAAACACCTCCATGGACATGACATGTTCGATAGGTTAATATTACATCAGACCCCATTTTAAGTCTGGGAAGATGAACTGTATCCCATTTTTTCAAGATAATTTAAGTGAGAATACAGCCACCACTAAAATAAACTTTGGAATGGATGAATGAAGAGTCAAAGATGTCAGCATTGTTTTCCCCAGATAAATAAGGATGTATCTGAAAATAACTCACTGTAGTAGAGAAAATATAAGACTATAAGCTCCATGAGGGCAGGGATGATTTCTTAATTAAATTTAGTATTTTTCCTAGTGTTTATTTACTGTGCTTTGCATACAACAGGTGCTTAATAAATGTCTGTTGAATTCAACTATAGATCATTGAGTAGGGAAAACTTGAGCTAAGGGTTGACAGCACTCCAGCTCCAGCAGATTCATTGGCTCCCCAGTCTAGCCAAAGTTATGAAATGAAGGATGTCTTACTTAATGGAGAAAGTTTCTGTTGGCTTTTTGGAAGAATTTCTCTTTCCCTTTAAAGGAGACTTCAGTGTTTCCTTCCTTCCACCCTCTCTCCATCCTCTATTTTCTCCTAGATTACTTCTTGATCCACAGGAATGTGGAGGAAACAATAAAGGCAACTGAAAAATTAAGGGAAATCTGCAAATACTCGTCTTCTGCCTTCCACAAAATGAACAGACCAACGCAAGTACACTGATGAACAAACACCCTATGGTTGAGTGATAAGGCTCTTTTTCCCTCTGGAGGGAGAGGCAGAGTTTTCTCTTTGAATGAGTCATAGTTCATTGGAAGCCTATCCTGTCCAGTTTCACCTGATAGAATAGTATTTGCTGATGGATTGCTATTCAAAGGTTTGGAGTGAAATGAACCTGTGATAGGTTGCCCAAGCTTTGGTAGTAATGCTGTGTAGATACAAATGCTTGAGCCTTACCTACACCAAAGTTTCAACCTGACTGGTTAAGGAGACAAGTTGCAGGTTCCTCCAAATCTTTTCATGGAAGTTTTTCAGATCTCATCTGCAGAGAAATGAGTTCAAGGCAGTGATTAGGAAGAATCACCAAAGTTACCAAAGACTTGGGTTCTAAACACTAACTTCTTTTAGAAGGATTAATCCTATTCCCTCATCCCACCCTTTATTTAACCAACTCAGTGACAACTTGTACCTACAGCTGAGACCTTACCTTTATCCCTTTTTCTAACACTAAAATAAAGGCATGGGAAGTAGGATAGGCACAAAGGAAAAAAAAATGGCTTTGGAATCAGATAAATTGTGCCCAAATCTCACCTCTGATGCTTATTCCAAAGCAATATCAGAGAAATCCCTTTACTTTGTTCTTTCACCTATAAAAATGAGGGTTTTGGACCAGGTGGCCAATGAAATTCCACTTAGATCATGAATTCTTAACCATTTTTAGGTCACGGATCCCTTTTCGCCATATTTTTAAGTACATAAAATTAGAGTATTATAAACAAATTATATTGTCAATTTTTAAAAGTTCAGGGACCCCAGGTTAAGAACCCCTGCTAGACTCTTAAGACTGTAGCTTAAAACCAAATTACTTGGGAGTAGTAGAGTAACCCACATGAATATCCTCTCCATAAATCCTTCAAGGAAAAAGGAAGTTCTCACCAAAACTCCATAGGTTTCCAAACAGGATACAAACTCTTCCCTTCCCAGGTGAGCCACTGGGATTCACTTTACGCAGTGAGCTAACATATCCTCACTTTCTAAAACTGTCTGCCTTCTTCAACATGGGTGGAGATGTCTTTGTAGTTTGTTTTTTTTTTCCCTAGGGGAATTATCAAAGTACATTTCTCTAAACAGCAAAAAGGCATGTCTCTGGAAGTGCTTTTTCCAGAGGAAGAACAAGGAAAAGCCAGAGAATGAAGGAAGAGGAATTTAAAAAATTCTAGAGGAAGCCATGCATAGCCTATGGGGACCCATAAGGAAAAGCCACACAAATGTCATAAGTAATGGCGCCCTTCTCCACTAAATAAGTACAAATGTGAACCTCACAAGCAAAGCCATCTTTTAAAATTAAATCAAGGTGATAAGATCCTTTTTATTCTGTTCTGATGGCATACCCCAGTTTATTTCCTCAGATATGTATATAGTAGGACAGCATCAGGACAATAGAACACTTCTATTCCTGGAGGTGGATTTTTAAAAACTCTAACACTGAGTCAAAAATGTATTATACCTGTTAGAACCAAATAATGATCCTTTAAACAGAGTGGTGTTAAGGTATGAGAACAAATGCCATGCTAAGATCATGCTGTGTCTGTGGAGCTTTTAACACTGAATAAACTATTATGTATTTTTGTTAAAGCAAGCTTACCAATTCTTAATTACCTAGGGAAGTTTTGGAACTGAGTTCCTTTCCCCCCCTCTCCACCTGCTTCTCACCCCCACCCCCAGCCTGCGTTCAGGTCTTTTTAATTCTCAGTATCACTATTTACAAGAGAAATGGACCCTTTTCATCAGTTCCTTTGTTGGGAAAATGATGCAGAAACCGAGTCAAAAGTGCTGTTTAGTCAAGCAGCTAGGTATGGTGGCAAGCACAGGAGTCCAAGGTCTTGAGTTCCAACCTCAGCTTCATTGACTAGTCATGTGACAGTGGACAAATAAATCACTTATCTTCAATGGATCTTTTCCCTCTCTGTAAGGTGAAGAAGTTGGACTAGAATTTCAAGATCTTTTTCAGGTCTAGGGTGATGATTTGTAGGTTCTTTTCCTTGCACCGGGTTAGGATGCGTTGGCTACATTCCACATTCAAAACACATTTCTTCCATTGAGTTGTTTTCAGTGATTCTTCTGACATGACCTCTTCAATTCACTTCTAATAATGGGCCAGACTTCTACTTAAAGGTCCTTCCCTCCAATGGCATAGAGGTGAACCTGGTTTTTGAAAGGATGAGGATAAGCTTAAGCAGAAAAGGTGGAAAGGTTTTGCATATGGAGCCCAGTGATAGACTAAATGTCCTATTCAAGGACTAAACTTAAAGTTAAGTCTGGATAGGCTTAGCTATCGGGTGATGGTTTCTTTTAGCCATGGCAAGTCATGAAAAGACATGTACTAAGGGGATGCAATTAGCACTGGTGGGAGGATTTCCAGTTTTGAAAGCACAGCTCTTTAAAAATATTAAAATATTGGGTAGGAAGGGTAAGGAGCATTTCCTTTATGTAGGTAAATAATGACTTTCTGCAGAAGTAACCATTAACTAATGGACCTGCTGGGGATAGCAGGGATAGAACCGCAAACATGACTTACGGAGCTGCGAAGGAATAATACACTAGCCCTTTGGTTTTGGATCTCAGTACTGATGAGCTGCCATACACTAAGTTGTCTTCATGAATAGTTTATTCAAAAATATTCACAGTACTGTAAATCATTCTTATATTCACTGAAAGATACAGCCCCACTATTAGAGAAAAACAACTTATCAATACACTCTGGATGCTTATGCGGGCAAAGCAGATTGAACATTTCTAATATTTGCAAGTTCATCTCACAGTTCAGCTTTGGTAAATTAAGTGCCAAATCTTTGGACATTTTGTTACATAGCTATACCACCTTTATTTTTCTCTTTGCTTTCATTAGGACAATTTCAAAGCAGAAATATCATACCTCTTCCCCTTATGTACTCCCTCCCCCCCCCCAAAATTTCCAAAAACACAAACTTAGTTTCACTGTAATAGCCTCATTGGTCTTTCGGGCTTTGGAATGTCCTATCTGATTTTAAATCAGTGACAGAGGAAAACAAAAAACTACCCACTGAATTAGTTTTAAAAGCATTTAATGACATAGCATATATTTAACAGAGAAGGTAAAAGTTGAGAGGTACAGGTCAAACAGCTGACTGCCAGGTCCAAGACCGCTCTGGCCTGAGACAGGCCCAGTCTCCCAAAGTTCATTCCTATTAAATGTCAATCTGATTGTGCAGTAAGATGAAATTTGTCATTACAATAGTTACAGTGACAGAGAAATGCACACTATGTATCAAATAGCAAGGTAATGTAGCAAAATTATAACACAGTGCCGCAGCTCACAAGCAAGTAACCAGTTCAGTAACATGACTTTGTCCAGTAAATGCTTCAGTTTCACTTTTACACTTATCAATGATTTAAAGGGTTTATTATACATCTAATTTTATTATACTTTGTACTAGAATTATCTCAAACATACAATATAATGTATTTCAGCAAAAAAAAAATTGAAATTACAGATTATTTAAAACAGTTATCATCCGTTTGCTATTCCTTCTTGTACACCAACATTCTTAACTGTCACTCTGGATGCAGAAAAGCCACATGTGGGTGTTAGTAAGTGATGCCAGGGTACAGGTGGTTTGGTCTGCAAAGTTAATGTAGAGTTGTACTCTTGTTTACAGCTGATATAATAATACACACTATTCGTTTCGTAAAGGTTAGAGCCATCGTAGGGGAGTTTCTAATAGTCAAGACTCAAGATAACCATCATTAAGTAAATGGAAGTGAATGTGTCAGAAAATTGGTACGTCTGTCTCTGGTGTGCACAGTAAATTCTATTTTGAAAGCACCGCTGCCTTGCATACCAATAGCACTGGAGGGGGATTATTTCCAAGACAGCCTCACAAAATTGAGGAACAGTTTAAATATTAAGATCTAATCTATATTAACTTTGTTAAAAAAAAAATTATGGTCTTTCCTCTCATAAAAGAAAGCTGCCCAATGTGCCTCATTACTTTTATAACCTGAAAGGAATTTTGTTTTGTTTTTTCAGAAATTCTCTATAAATAAAAAAAAAATTCAATCACACTGAGGAACATTAGGCACAGAGAGTAATGTATTGGTTCTGAGCTTGCATGCTGGAATTTCACTGAAAAGGTGAGAGAAGTACAGGCTGCAGGGGAGGGAGTTCATTTCTTTTTTCCAAAAAGGCTAAATCGCTTCTCTTTGTCTTTCTCTTTCTCTTTTTCACGTTTGCCAGGACTAGATTCGCTGGTGATTGTAACGCTGGCTGGCAAGGTCTGGGCGCGGCTGGATGCTGGAGTGCTCTGAGTGCTTGTGGATATTTCGCCCTTGTCAGAGGAGATGGCGGAAGTGATGGCCTGGATCCAGGAATTCATTTCCTCCTGAACAAAGAGGATGTCACAAGAAAGATGTCAGAATAAGGGCCTTAGCGGCACTGTGCTTCAAACACTGGATTCTGCCATCAAGGACTCCACTCTAAGACGAGTGGAGGGGAAGAAAGGTGGTAGGAATTGTAACTGCAGTACTAATCATGGTAATCTAGGCACAGCTCAAACTCCATTTAAGCTGAATTCTGGTTAAAGGGGACAAAGGGATAACAATGGTCAAGTGAAGGCTAGAAAGAAAATCCTTAATGTTTGGGGCCTTACTGGAAAGCTTTTGTATTTGGTTCCCTCCCTCTTTCCTCCAAAAAAAAGAAAAATTGAAAGAGGGAAGAGTACAAGCACTTGCATGTTCATTTTTGCTGCTCAAGGAAGGAAAGAAAAAAGGAAGAAAAAAGGAAGGAAGGAAAAAAGGAAGGGAGAAAGAAAGAAAGAAAGGAATGAAGGAAGAAAGGAAGAAAGAAAGAAGGAAGAAAAAAGGAAGGAAAAAGAAAGAAAGAAAGAAAGAAGGAAAAGCTAGAGCTCTCTCTAATATATGCTGTTTTCTTTTCAACTGGCTCCTGCAAGACTCTGCTGAAATTAGAATCCATTTCCCTTAGCTTCTCCTAGAGTTACAGGGACCTAAAATAATTTCATATTGGACGTAAAGAATAAAGTCAAAGGAAATCTGTTTCCAGTCTCTTATCTGGATTGTGACTAGTCATTTCAGAATGGCTTACAACCAACTGTTTTCTTGCAAATGCTTCTTCTGAATTAATAAATCATAGGAACTTACATCATCTTTGGCTTGGAAGAGGTACTCATTGCCATCATTTAGTCTAAAATTAAAGAAAAAAGAAAGCTAGGAGTTAGAGTTTTAAAATTTAAATACGCACATCAATCCATATGTAAAAATACAATGAGTCACAGGCATATACTAGCTCTCTAAAGGAGTCCAACTGGTGATTGGTATCAACCCATGCAAGAAGGGAATGCAAGCCCATAAGGGCTTTGTTCCATATGCTGTGTTCCTTAATACTCAATATCCTTCTTGGACATCTTAAAAGTCACAGAATTTAGCTAGGGGAATCTCCGATCATCTTTAAGTCTGTTATAGGCTAGTTTGTTGTCTACCATAAAAATTTATTTAGATGCTCACCTGATGACTGAGGTAAAAAAAAAAATTACTAAAAAAAAAAAAAGTATTTTTTGGGTAGCTGCATCTTATTCCTTAGCTTATATCTCCTATTTTAAAAACTTGGAAACTAGGTGGTACAGTGAATAAAACTCCAAGCCTAAAGTCAGAAAGACTCCTCTTCCTGAGTTCAAGTCTGGCCTCATGCACTTACTAGCTGTGTGACTCTGGGTAAATCACTTAACCCTGTATGACTCAATTTTCTCATCTATAAAATGAGCTGGAGAAGGAAAGAGCAAACCATTCCTATATCTTTGCCAAGAAAAACCTCAAATAGGATCACGAAGAGGCAGACACAACTGGAAAATGACTGAACAACAAGAATTTTTAAAACTCACTGATAATCAGTTATACTTAGAAGACTTCAACCCTTTCCCTCAGTCTAACAGACAATATATAGCTGATGGATTAACTCTCTGTAGCAAATCATCTGGACCACTAAATCATCTGCACAGCAACAGCTGGATCATTTTTTGCTCACAAACCTCCAAATAAAATTCCAGTGAAATCATCCAAGGGTAATCAGGCCTAAGAGCCCAAATTTTTATCCCAAATTCTACAACATTATGGCAGTGACATTTAGACTCTATTTAGAAAAGGCATTTTCAAATCTGAATGACTATTCAAAGAAAACAAGTGCTTTTTGAATACTTATTATGAGTTAAATGCTTTAAAAGTAATATCAACCAATTAAATATCTTTAAAATATCTCTAGCACTTAGCACAGTGTCTGGCTTGTGGGTCTGATTGAAGAGCCAAGTAGAAGTCCCATCTTTCTCTGACATGGACAATCCCTTCCTATTTCTTCCCATCCCCAACCATGAGTGGGTAGTGTGGGTGGAGGGTCTGGGATGAAAGTACAAGAGCTACCCAAGGCTAGATCCATGAATGGATCTATGTGGATTTTGGGGGGGAGAAAGAGTGTGTGTGTGTGTGGGGGGAACGACAGGAAAGGAAGATCCTAATATTCTTCTCAAAAGACCAATTTCCGTCCCCTTCAGACTTACTTCATTGTTTCAGGTGGCTTCTGGGTAAAGGTATTCCTCCTCTACCAATGAAGATCTGCAATTATTCCTAAGACTTATGATGTTATAAAGTTGCCTATAGCACTTGTGTATTGTGGCATTTGGATAGGGAGGAAGGGCTTGGTAAGGATCTGAGATTTAATCTTTGTGGGAACTCCCTGGTGTGAAATTTCCCTGTAATTTATTCATAATTTACAGTTTCAGAGTTGCCTGGGGGCATTGAAAGATTCCATTATTTGCCCACAATCACACAGCCAGTATGTGTCGGAGACAGGACTCACACTCAAGATTAGGAATTAAAAATTGATAGAGGGTATGATATAGACCAACCAAGAAGAACTCAGCTGAATTCCACCAAAAAGGTTTCATTAAGCTTTAAGGATAAGTGTCTTGAGGGAATAGTGAGAATGGTGGGAGATCCTGTTGGGGAGGGAGCTGTTTTAAGGGGAAGTTCTGTCTACCCTGTGACTGCTTCAAGAGTAAAAGGTGGAAAGGAGCCAACAAGTCAAATGGTCTTAGTTTTTCCTTCCACTTCTTTTTTTTTATTGCATGTCTAATTCATTGATTTGGTCTCTTTTGTGGATAAAAGTGTTTAGACTCTAAACTCTAACTCAGAGATATAAATTTTGCCCTAAGGACTGTAGCTTTTCCTTCCAAAGGAAACCCAGCCCATCCCAAGTTTCCAAAGATGGATTCATTTCTCCATATCAATAGGGATTCATAAATCACACTGAAAAGCCTCATCCCTTCAAACGTACCACACCCATGTGCAGTCTGTGACTTCTTGTTATTGGCTCTATATACACAGAAAAAACTCATCAAAAATACACAAAAAACAATAGCACTTCTCAGGCTCTGCCGTCAAAATTGTTTTTCCTTCATCTTTATCACAGCAGATAGATTTTCTATCATTCACCTGCTGTTAGAAAGCAGAACTTCTGACCTGGAACCCCCTGGGCAGGCAGTGTTTGGTTCTGTGAAACAAAGTCGAAATCTGAAAGTTCCACAAGTAGCTGGGAGCCCATTTTGGGAAGGGAGAACACAGCCTGACAGGTGCCAAAAGCCATTTCCTGTTTATCACTCTCTGCCTGTGATGAGTCATTGGAATTACAGAAGAAAGCTGGAAAGGTCTTTAGCAATCATCTATTTTAACATCTCACTGCACGCAGAAAAGCACTCGAATATCCCCAACAGAAAAATCATCTAGCTTCTGCTTGAATATTCTACTGACAGGAAACTCACTGCCTATTAAGGCAGCCTATTCCATTTTGGGATTCTGATGGCTAGAAAGTTATTTCCTAGGGTGAATCAAAATTTGCCTGTCTCTGACTTATAGTTTTAGCTTCTTCATTCCTTATTTGAGATGATTTTAATACTTTTCACCATCTTGGACATGCTCCCCCTGGTCAATATCCCCTTTAAAATCCAGTCCCCACAATCTCTTGTTCTTAATATAACTTAAAAGAATTAGCTCTTTAAACCCTCCTTCTTTTTACATAAACCACTAAGATGGGGCTTCCCCCTCTTACTTGAGCAACTGATTAGATGCAGCACAAAATATTCATTTCTATTAAATTCTGTATTATTCAGGGCCTTGCACACTGTGGATGCACATTAGATATTTGCTGAATTAGCTCTGGCACATTCTTCTGTTCTGTCAGGTTGAACTGTTCTTTCTAATTTTTTATCATCTCCAAATTTTGTAAGCAATTTTATGTCACCATGGTCAATGATCGAAAAAAAGCCAAACTGAACAAAATAGAACCATGGAGGACTGTGGCATGCTACGAGAGATATTCCTTTTCCCTTCCAGGATGTCATCATTCTGATTATCTCAACATCACTGATTTTTTCTTTTTGTTCTGTTTCTTCTTTTACAACATGGATAATGTGGAAATATGTTTTACATTATTGCCCATGGATAACCTAGATCAGATTGCTTGCCATCTTGGGGAAGGAGAAAAATTTGGAACTCAAAACCTTTCAAAGAATTAAATGTTGAAAAAAATGTCTTCACATGTAATTGGAAAAAATAAAATACTATTAAATTTAAAAAAAACCTCAACCTCACTGGATATGATTTTCAGCATTATTAATTCAGAAATGTAGTAGAATCACTGGGCTTACATTTGACTGTACAATGTTTTAAACCATGAGAGACTTTGCTACAATTGAGTTGGAACCTATACATACTATACTTACCTGTCATTCTTCTGATATGTCAATCTAATTATCCTCTCAAAAAACAATACCAAGTTAGTTTGACAAGACTTGATTTTAAGTGAACAAAAGGTGTCTCTACTATCTGAAAGTTTACAAATCATCGGCTCCCATTTCGATAATTTTTCTCCCCACAACTAAAAGGGACATTATAAATCATCTTGTCCAACCCATTCACTCCTTTTATAGCTGAGAAATGTTAAGTGATCTCCTGAGTGAAAGTGACAGAGGAGTGAGTCAGTGATAGCTGGGACTTGAACCCAGTCTCCTGATTCCTAGTCCAGGACACCGTCAACACAGTGGAAAATGGTTTTAAAGAATGTGAAATATGAATTGGAAAGTGGTTTTGAAAGAATGGGAAATATGAATGTTCTACATTAGAGTTTTGAATAACTTAGGTCTTAGCTTATAATCTGCACTATAACTGCTTCCCCTCTACCCCCCATTTAGGACCCAACAGATGCATTGAGAAATCTAAAAGCTAAGCCACAATCAGATAAGCCTAACAACAACGTGTTGTTTTCCACTTTACTGAAGACGAAAAAACTCAGGTGAGAAGTCAAGTCATTTATAATTACTTATAGTCTGAAAGGAACTGTCTCCAAAACCAAAACAAAACTCCTAGTTCTGTAGAGGTATCAAGATACTTTGTGCACCTCACTCACCTTAGCTTGAATACATGTTTTTTCTTTTTGTAGTCAACTGCTACTTCACAGGATGCTTCTTTCAAACTCACAGGGATCTCACTGTGGTAGGGAATACCAGAACTAGCAGCCTTTGAGTCTTTGTAGAAGCCCATCTCTTGGTTATTAATCACACAGTAGACGTTATGCCATGACCTAAGCGATCACAGAGAGGAATGGCAACTTGTTACAAACAACTTCTCTTAGTAAAGTATGCAAAATTGGGCTAAAGTAAAAATGGCCTTCCCAGAAGACCAAGGTTACAAGTTAGCTAGCCACCCAAGGAAGCCAGGAAACATGGATGGGCTACTTTGACAAAATAGGAAAATCCATATCTCACAACTGATCTATAACACAAATCCCAGAGTAGAAACCTGAGTTCTCTGCCACTGTTACAGAGAGAAAGAAGCCAAGGAAGGCACTACTACATTTTGGGAAAACACTCTTTTGTCCTGTGAATAAACATCCGTTTCCCCACCCTATCAATTTCTGCCCCCCAACCCCTCTTTGTTAAGGCCTGGAGTCATGGGGAAGGAGCAGCAAGTCATTAGCTTAAGCCAGGGCACCTTCGAAAATTGGTAGCAGAGGAAAGTGGAAGCTAAGAAGAGTCACTCCCCCAAGTAACGGCCTCCATTCATTTCCCAAAGTGATTTGATATTATGGTAAATGACCATAAGACTTGGTGAGAATGACAAAATTCTTAAAAAATGAAAACATTTGCAGGTACAACTTTTCCCCTAAATAGAAATGGAGTTTCTATTTCACAAAAAAAACAAGTCTCTGCAACCACTGCACTAGCCAAAATCAATCCCTTCTCCCAGTGATGGGGGAAAAACTGAATAAAGGATAGTTTATCTGCCATATGAGGCATAAGATTACTAGCTGGATAGTGGGGAAACCACTGAATATATCAGCAGTCTAACCCCATGCCCAGTTTCCAACCCTCACGCCACCTTTTTCATGTCAATCAGACACTGTGCCCTGGCCTCAGCAGCTGCCAGCGCAGGACCCCCGTGACTCTCCTTACCTGCTGGAAGCTTTCTTATTGTGAGCCTCCCATTCGTGCTTTCGGTTCAAGAAGCCTTCCATCTGAGCTGATGGGGTCTCCTGGGTTTTGGCTGGTAAGGTGGCTGCTGTCTGTGCCTGAATAGAAGTCTTGGCTTTGCGATCTGAAGTGGGGGAGGGGATGGGGCTGGATTCTTTTGAACTCGTTCTCTGCTCTGTTGCTCCATTGACCATTTCACTTGTTTCCACCGTTTCTGCCATCTAGGGATAGTGGAGAAATCATTCAGCTAACCCCGAACCATGCTGGGGAGGACTTAAACGCTAACTGACTTTGTACAATGTGGCTGTGTATAAACTTCTTGGACAGACTGAGATAGTACAGTAAAACCCTTTCACATCCCACAAGGCCAACTAAACACCAAAGACATTAGAAGGTACGGAACAGATTAATACCCACCCATTTTATAGGGAAGTGGAAGAAGCTAAATGTCTGCATGAGTTTTACTGCACTTTGCTCTTCTGATTAATCCATTTTCTCTAATATAACCCAATTCAATAACTCCATTTCTATTACTGGTTACTCGAAACAAAGGACAACAGGAACAGTCACGCTTATTATATATGAGAGATCGAGGATGTTATACAGCAGCCACCTTACAACCAGGGACACCAGCAGAAAGTTTTAAGTTTAAGTGAAAGGCATTCACAAACATGTCAGCGAACAAGCCTATCAGAAGTACACAGAAGCATTCCCCTCCAAGGAAGAAAAGAGAAGACCTAGAATTCCTAAAAATACTCCTTGGCCCACCTCCCTCCCTCTTTGCCCATCCCACGACACATCATCAATACATGCAGAAATTAGGATGACACCATGCAATTCATGTCCACCATCTCAGTTAGGTTTTGGATCTTAAAGCTTGGGGGGAGGGGAGGGAAGAAGAAGGCAAGTCAAACATCCATGTAAGCACGTCTGCCAGCACTGTATATTAAGTGGGCTGTATTTGTTGTTAAAGGTACTGGAAAAAGCCAACCACAGTCACTCAACACCACACAGCTATTTACCCCCAAACAAAGACAGAACCATGGCCTTCCCCATCACTTGCTTTGTTGATCGCGTTGCCTTGCTGCACTGAGATCGAGATAGCCTAGAGAGCAGCCCAGTTTCCAGCGGCTCTGACTCATCACGCTGGAGACGTCTTCAGGAGCCGTTCATCCACAAGCTCAATTAAATTGTAACCCTGACGGCTTTCAGCTTTGGAAATGCAGTATGGTCTTGGTTCATTATCATTCTCAGCCTGTGTACCATTAACTGTAGCAGCTTCCTGGCTTGTATAACCAGGGTGTGGGATTAGCAAGTTACTAAAGCTGGGTGTTGCTAACGCTTTAGTGGATTACAAACATCCTGCACCCCTTGTACGAGACAAACATGGAGGTTGTAAATGGCACACTAATTAGACACCCACTCCCTGCACTGCTGCCCTGAACCAGGATCGCCCCAAAAGAAATGGCAGCAGTCTCAATTGAAAGAATGGCAAACTGACCACCTCTGCAAGAACATGTGAGACCTAATAATTAATTATCAAAGACTGATTTTTCTCTTATATCTCATCTGAAGGACTGGGTCTAAATGAAGGTGGGACAGTAAAGCAAGATTCAACCAAACCATTTAGAATACTGGCTGGCTAAAATCCCAGGAGAGATGGAAGAATCACAAATTCTACTACATTCCAGGGCCCTGGATTTAGTTCAGGTTGGACTAAGTTTCCATAAAATTCCGTTTCCTCAATTTTGCCAAACTTAGAGTAGGGTTAAGATGGGAGTAGATACTATGAAATTTAATGATTCTAGTACTTCCTTTCACAAGGTTTGAAAAAAAAAAAAAAGCAAGTAATTAGACTCTAAAGTAAGGGGTGTGGGTATACACGGTGGCTTATCCTGGCCCAAAATAAGTCTTAAACTATACCTATTTGCTTCTAAGTAATTAGGCCACCTATGAATGTTTGATCCATGGTGGCGAAGGAAAAAAAAACAACAATGAAAATGGATATCTGAGTCAAAAAGAAATTTTAAACAGTGGCCACTCAAGTATTGAATTTCCAGTGACTTTTAAATTTAATAAATCTGTTGCCTACAAAACTGCATACAATTTACGGTGGAGACTACCATGAGTTTAAGGGCTTTAAGGCTGGTGTAGTAAGGACCTAGAGGACACGTGGTTAGTATGTGTAAAAAAAAAATAAAGTTTAAAAAAAATTTCCTGCTGCAGGTTTTAAATGGAGATTGCTAGCTGCAGTATTGACCTGATCTGTAATATCGACCTAATTATTCTAATAATGAATTAAACGGACATAAGTTTTGTGAACAGGACTAAAACGCAAAATACTTGGGAGGCAAACTTCTAGCTGTTAAGGAAATGAAAACCTTTTCTGAGATTTCTGCAGCAAAAATTTTTCTTTTGAGATATTAGAGGGAAAGAGAAAACCCCAACACCAGTATGCACAAGGATAAATTAATATGTATGCAAATGAATGATCCAGGAAAACAGGAAGGGAAAAAAGGAGCAAAATGAATTTTAATGAAAATGTGCTTTAAGCATGCCAACAGACAACACGCCACTGAAGACAAACATTAAAAGCAAATCGTAGCGTTATGGTAAAACAATGGACACATGAATACATTTTCCCTTATTGCTTCTCTTAGCAATTAGTTGAGAGTGCTTAAGTGGCTGGGTGTATCTGAGGTATTTAAATCACGACTGTGAACATGACTATAACATATGTTGACAACTAGTAACACGACAAGAAACACCCCACTGATTTTCAAAGTGCATGAAGCAATATTGTTTTCAAGTTCATTAACTTGAGTCTCTGTACCATAAATCAAAGAATAAAATGGCTTATCTTCAAATACAAGTCAATTGTTGCATGTTTTTTCCTGGCAAGTTACAATTTTAAAGTATAAACAAAAAAAGGCAAAGGACTGTTGAAAGATTTTAGCACTCCTTCTTTGTGGATTTTTTTTTGTTCTGAATATAAAAAGCAGAAAAACTGGATATTTAATTCCAATTATATAAATTTTAACATATATATATGGAAACATCATATATATATACACATACATATATATCAATGACATGCATATTATGATTCAGAGCCAGAAAAGACATTTCAAGGCTCCCTATTTTCCTAAAACTAAAGCAACAACTTAATATTGAGAGTAATGTTGTTTAAGGCAAAGAGACCCAATAATGGTGCACGCTGCCCCCAGAACATATGGAGCTATGTATATATCTATAGGCCCATCTACAGTCACCAGTAAATAGATATGTACATAGAGAGACACAGAAAAACAAACAAGATGCTATATGACGTTATCCTGACAAAAGAAAAAAAACATGCATCATGAAATGAAAAGACAAATCAGACTTTAACAACTTGCAGCGATCATCTATCAACTCATGTTTCTGTTCCCACTAACATCTCCAACCCTGGAAATTAGTACGTTTCTCACAGCATGAGATGGGTGATTACAGAAAGTCTCTTCTTTAACCTGTTTTTCCCTCATGAGGAGTAGGATTCTAGTTTTCTCATAACTTGTGGCCTAAAAAA